>NC_088296.1:5377144-5491734 GCF_032854445.1 Liolophura sinensis | reverse complement strand
GAAATGAATTCAAATTTGCATAGTTACGTGTTATTTCAAAACTACACAAAACAAAAAAGGAACTGAGCAGAATCTCCAATATTTGGCTCAGTCTGCAATGTTGTTATTTATTTATTTATTTATTATTTATTTGTTTATTTCGTTGTTGTTTATCACCATACTCAAGACTTTTTCACATACAGGTGGTAAATTTCATGAGTGGGGAAAACCGAAGTAAACCTCAGACTTTAATGTAAAAGCAAGTTCATTTTACACGGGAGTTTTTTTTTTCTCTTTCAGGCACTGACGTGGATCGATATGGTTAATACTCTGGTAATGGCTCTGAACTCCACAGAAGAGACGGAGGACAGTCCTGTTACCGGACAACGCTGCTGTGGACGTTTTCAACCAAACCTTTCCAATGCCCCCCTGAAGCTGACCTTCCGAAACTTCTCAATAACGCAGCAGGTGAGAATGACCGATGTTGACTGAGGTTACTTGTTCCTTATCCCATGTTCGCCTCACCAATGTGGTCGCTGCGAACTCAAGCCCAGCTCTGCCTTTTTTCTTACAACCACAATGCTGGCCACCGTCGAACAAGTGAAATACTTTCGAATACAGTGCAAAACACTAATCAAATAAATATATAAATATAACAGTTACCTATTCCCGATTTCTAATTTATTGAGTCACAATAAAATAACACGGAATGCTCTCTGCATCAACTCCTCTGACTCATTCAATCATTTTTAGTTAACTTATTAATTAGGGTCAATAGGACCCTGTACGACAACTTTCAACTCTTAATTAAGCTTATATATATTTCAAGCAGCAGTACCGGTTTTGGTTATTTCTCTGCAACCGAAAACCTATTTGAGATGCATTCTTTATTTATTCATCTGATCAAATCGATCAGTGAAAACAAAATTTTGAGGGTACTTCCGGGTTCTAAAATTCAGTACTTAGTTTAGAGTTTATTCTCACCAGAAGACCGCCGACAATCTAGCTATAATGGATGGCTAGATTGATGGAATGGATCAGAGAAGTGGATGTAGAGTTCATTTGATTTTATGTTTTTGTGGCAGAATGAAATTCGTAACTCGCGGAAACTTGGGTTCCGAGGTTGCAGATCAAGGAACTTGTGTTTACCACCATTGGGTAGGCAGAGTCACCTCCCCTGAATTGGTATCCAAGGGAAAGAACAGAGTAGCCAATTTAAAAAAAAATAGTGCAGTGCTGGTTTTTGACCTCATCGTTGCCTAATTTTGCCTACGCAATAGGTCATTTTTGAAATACTCCACACTGTTCTTTCTGTGGACCCCGGTTATACGCCCACTCGATACATACATGCATACATACACCCCACAACTGCTTTCGCCGGAAAAGGAATAAAATCAAAGTTGTCACGAGAGGGGTGTATTATTTTTTTAGAACTTTTCCAACCGAGTAAAATGACTTACATGACATTTTGCCGCGACCTAGAGAGTATCAGTGACGTCACATCCGTATGTTTTTTCTTGAAATAGTTTATTTCAAGGTCCATTCAGTCTATGCATCCGTTTATTTCAAGGTCCACTCAGGGAATGCATGGGTTTATTTCAAGGTCTATTCTGGGAATGCATCGTAGATCTATGTGTATATGTATTTTGAATGATCTAAAAGCCTGAGTGTGTATAAGTAGCAAAAACAGGATGTGACGTCACTGGTCCCAACTTGTTCAGAAAAGGTTATCTGATAATCCAAAGTTTCAAATGCAATTTACTAGGCTAAATAATGTTCAAGAATAAATCGAACTATTTTCGTGGACAGTTTTAACAGCTCTTTCATCTGACATATACTTTACAATAGTGTTTTCTTTCCGTTGAGAGACTTCTTAGCCCGGCTGTGAAGAACAGCTATTTCAACTCCTTTATATAAAATATTTAATTTTCCCTAGCCCCTGATGTGGAAAGGAAGTTCTCCAGTTTTACGTGAGGTTTGCACTATCTTAAAGGCAAAGAAAACCATTTACTCTTTCCAGGTTTGAATACGTTCCCGATACGATATGGCTGTAATGTTGTCAACATGTCGTCACTTTTGGCCTTTGCCATGTTAATGACTTCACTTTTGGCCTTTTGCAATGTTAATGACGTCACCTTTGGCCTTTGCCATGTTAATGACAAACTTTTTCCACTTGCAGACGGTACAGTGGTACACGCCATGTTGGCAAAAGACAAACCTTATACTACACAAATGACTGACTCTTTATTTTAAATATGGCCCGATAAACAGTTGGAACGGGAGGAAATCACAAATTGCATGCCCCAGGCCGGGTTTGAACCCGCCCCTGTTTTATTCATTGATGTGGAACACTAAGACATGCCTTATTGTTTCTTTTCAGTGCCTGGAAATATGACTATAGAAGCCTTGGCAGCGATGAAGACTGTCCAAATCTCCCCTACAGAGAATACTACAGCCATATTGTGGTTCTCGCAACAAGTAAATATTTAATTAAACTTACGATGCTGGCTTCCTCCCCGGTGGTATGTGGAAAGGTTTTCCACCAGTCTGTGTATGGTCCTGAGTGACCTCTGTCCGGTTTCTGTCTGGGAAAATATTCTTTAGTACACCGCAAAACACCAATCCAAAAAGTAAATAAATGAAAATTAAACTTACACAAAGTAAGAAAAAAAAAATGAAAATTTTATAATTCTGGTTATCATCCATGCAGTAATCAGAAGTAGTTATTAACAGTGCGCATGTCCGGGATTTCTTCGCTGCGGGACACACATACGTGGATGACCTGTATCCACGTTAAAGCATTGTAACCCTGGACAGTCACACACAACGTCAGGAATTTCTTACAACTTGTCATTTTATGTGAATCTTTTTGAAATCTGAAACTTTACTTGGACTCGGTCTTAGTTTCATGTTTTCCTCCAGGCTCCTCCGGGCTCCTCCGGGCTCTGTCCGGTTACTTCCCATCGTAAATGGCCGCCGTCAAATAAGTGAAATATTAAGCACGACGTACTTAAAACTTACTTACGACGTACTTACGACGTACAAAAAATATTACACATTAAGCAACTAGAACGGAGGTAAACTCCTGGGCTATTACTACAACCTTGGCTCTTATAGAATAGGCAAAAATCTCTATCTGCTTTTGTTTATTCCAAGTACACTTCAGTACAGACCACTTAAAGCAGCTTTTTGGCAAGGAGGTATGGACGGAAACGCCATTGCGTAGAATTATTTGCGTCAAGACCATTAAATGTTTCCGGGATTCAGGTTATTCTAATCACCAATCGTCAAATCATGAAGAAATATCGCCACATAAATCATTCCCAGTAACTTGGAGAACGAAACTTACATTCTTAGCCGGGTAAAACATAATTCTCATCAAGTAATCAGTGTCCTTTGTGGAGAGTTTCGCGTAAACACGCTGAGAGAAACGTTTGTGTCAGTTGTCTCAAAAATCGGAGGTACACAATTGAGCTCATTCAAATCTGTCATATGACCAGATCAACTGAGTCGTGAAGCTCATCTGGCCAAATTGTTGACTCACTTGGTTAGTCGGAAAACTCACAGCAATCTTTCATGACTCTCAAGCTGATCTGGCCATATGACTCAATTTTTGAAAGTTGAATTAGCTTAATTGCATAATATTTTTGAGTCAGTTGCCAAACTTTTCTCTCGCTGCACGAGGTAAATGAGGGCTATATGGTTTCCTCAGTGCTGCAAATATTATATCAATCCGTTTGAATCGCTTAAGATAGCTATTAATCGAAGGATGTCCTGACTGAGGTCAGAGACAGACAATGTCAACTTGGTCCCAATGTCAACTGAAGTTAGACAACAGTTATGGCAAGGATAAAGCGACCATTTTCTCGATGTGTGCAAGTTTGCTTATTTTGAACTGCAAGATTCTCGTTTATAATGCATGACAAAAACAAAAGGGTAGGTGCTTTAAATAAATAGGATACTCTTTGGATACATACATACATCAGATCTAGTGTTGTCTTTTTTTTTACCACTACTTATATCTCTACACTGTTCACTTGAATGATATGAGCATACGTGTATTGGAAATATTCTGCCATCCCCTTTTGTTTTTAACTGCAAATAGATGGAAGATTATTTCGTGAACAATGCTAAAGTGAAAAGTAGCAATATGATGGCGTCGAACGGCTATCTACACATCCTGGACCAAGTGCTGTATCCACCGAGTGATTCGCAGACGCTTACCGAGGTGATCAATACGGTCAACCGCTACAGGTAAGGCTTACAACTGATATTTTAGTATGATGCGTGATGTGAATATTGATTTCACTCAGTCGCCAAGAACACACCTTGCGTCTTTCCAACATCACTGACTGCGGACTGCTTCTCTTTGCCTGATTCCGTCCTATTTTCGTACTTTATATACTGTCTTAGTTCTTTGGTAGTTTGTGTCAAACGTCGTGGTGGGAATTGTCCTTTCGATTTTTGACACAGAACGTTCTTATTGGTTGACGTCTGGTATACGAATGTATGTATCGACGCATAGGTCCTCTATTCTTCTTTATTAATAGATAAAGACTGCAACAAGGAGGCACATTACATGTACTCTAAGGACTCCTTCGTCGTCATATAACTGAAAAATTGTTAAATATATCGTTAAAGCCCAAGCACTCACTCACTCACTCAGCAGAAAAAGGCAAGAAATAATTTAACCTTACTTATTTAAAAAGAGAGATGGAAACAGACTTAAAACCTAAACAGTCGTTTCTCTATGATGTGCTTGGTGACTCCGTCGATCAGCTTTCAACTTGGAGTTCTTATACGGCGATGCGATAGGCCATATTAATAACACGGATTCGGTGGTATTATCGTTAGAGTGTCCACCTCGAAGACAGGATACCAAGCAATTGTACTTGCTGCTGCCTCGCTTGGCGATTAGAGCAAGCAAACAGGACTGGTTGGTCCAGTGTCAGTAGAATGTGAGTGAATGGTTTCTCATGTCTGGAATCATCGGCGTGTCACTTCAGTGACGTCGGCGATTTGGCGGAATGGGTTTTCCTCACCACAAGAATGTATACACCCCTAATGACTCGAAAATTGTCGACTATGATGAAAAATACAAAACATTCATGTACATACAGTGTAAAAGGACTGGCAACCGCTTGTGTTGTCAGATTTGTCCAGAAAGGATGATGGTCCACCTGTCAAGTGGTTTTACACAAAATTACGTGGTAATATAGATATGTATTGTTTAAAATTCCTTGGTGTAGAACGGCGTACTGACAATATACTGCAACCGTGTTTGTTTGTTTTTTTCAGAGGCCATGTAATCACCCTCTCCCTGCGCATGTCACAAATGTCTCGCAGTACGAGACAACTGCTCGGCAATGGACATTAGGCACCTTGCCAACCATTGCTGTACGCATAGACCTAATACAGGGGAATAATTTTGGTGTTGTTTATTGCAGCGGCCTGAAAGAATTACTCGCAAACGTTACAACGTTCCCATGGCAGGAAGGACAGAATTACACTGTATTTGTCCCCAGCAATGATGTCATCACTGACGAGATTAAGGCCATGAACGAAACCCAACTGCTTCCGGTTTGTATTTTACAGTCTCACTGGACCTTAAATTTGTTACTAGTGTGTTTAACAGTCAGATACAAACCTATATGGCCGTGCGTGGGAAGGCCTGTCCGCAACCTCCACATGGTCATGAATTTTCCCATGGCTCTGCCCGGTTTCCTCCTACCATAATTCCGGCCGCCGTCGTACAAGTGAAATAATTTAGAGTAAGGCGTAAAACACCAATCAAATAAATAAATAAACCAAACCTATATGAATTAACTTTTGGTGTTGGTAGCCTCTTAGGAAATTTTACATAAAAGGAAACTGCTGTAAATACTTTAGAAATAGAGTATAGGCTAGATGTACAAGAAGTACTGCGCAGATACAAATAGAGTATAGCCTAGATGTACAAGAAGTACTGAGCAGCTACAAACAGAGTGTTGGCTAGATGTGCAAGAAGTAACGAGCAGATACAAACAGAGTACATGCTAGATGTACAAGACGTACTGAGCAGACACAAACAGAGTATAGGCTAGATGTACAATAAATACTAAGCAGATACAAACAGAGTATAGGCTACATGTAAAAGAAGTACTAAGCAGATACAAATAGAATATAAGCTAGATGTACAGGAAGTACTGAACAGATACAAATAGAGTATAGGCTAGATATGCAAGAACTACTGTGCAGATACAAATAGAGTGTAGGCTACATGTACAAGAAGCACTGAGCAGATACAAATAGAGTATAGCCTAGATGTACAAGAAGTACTGAGCAGATACAAATAGAGTATATGCTAGATGTACAAGAAGTACTGCGCAGAAACAAATAGGGTATAGCCTAGATCTACAGGAAGTACTGCGCAGATACAAGTAGAGTATAGGCTAGATGTGCAAGAAGTACTGAGCAGATACAAACAGAGTACATGCTAGATGTACAAGCCATACTGAGCAGATACAAACAGAGTATAGGCTAGATGTACAAAAAGTACTAAGCAGATACAAACAGAGTATAGGCTACATGTACAAGAAGTTCTGAGCATATACAAATAGAATATAAGCTAGATGTACAAGAAGTACTGAACAGATACAAACAGACTATAGGCTAGATGTACAAGAAGTACTGAGCAGATACAAACAGAGTATACGCTAGATGTACAAGAAGTACTGAACAGATACAAATAGAGTAATGGCTAGATGTACAAGTACTGAGCAAATACAAATAGAGTGTAGGCTAGATGTAAAAGAACTACTGTGCAGATACAAATAGAGTATAGGCCAGATGTACAAGAAGTTCTGAGCAGATACAAACAGAGTAATGGCTAGATGTACAAAAAGTACTGCGCAGATACAAATAGAGTATGAGCTAGATGTACAAGAAGTACTGAGCAGTTACAAATAGAGTATAGGCTAGAAGTTCAAGAAGTACTGAGCAGATACAAATAGAGTGTAGGCTAGATGTACAAGAACTACTGAACAGATACAAATAGAGTATAGGCTAGATGTACAAGAAGTACTAAACATATATCAATAGAGTATACGCTAGATGTACAAGAAGTACTACGTAGATACAGAGTATAGGCTAGATGTACAAGAAGTACTGAACAGATACAAACAGAGTAATGGCTATATGTACAAAAAGTAGTGCGCAGATACAAATAGAGTATGAACTAGATGTACAAGAAGTACTGAGCAGTTACAAATGGAGTATAGACTAGATGTACAAGAAGTACTGAGCAGATACAAATAGGGTGTAGACTAGATGTACAAGAAGTACTGAGCAGATGCAAATATAGTGTAGGCTAGATGTACAAGAAGTTCTGAGAAGATACAAGTAAAGTATAGGCTAGATGTACAAGAAGCGCTGCGCAGATGCAAATTGTACAGGAAGTACTGAGCAGTTACAAATGGAGTATAGGCTAGATGTACAAGAAGTACTGAGCAAATACAAATAGAGTATAGTCTAGATGTACAAGAAGTACTGTGCAGATACAAACAGAGTATAAGCTGGATGTGCCAGAAGTACTGAACATATATCAATAGAGTATAGGCTAGATGTACAAGAAGTACTACGCAGATACAAATAGAGTATAGGCTATATGTACAAGAAGCGCTGCGCAGATACAAATTGTACAGGAAGTCCTGAACAGATACAAATAGAGTATAGGCTGGATGTACAAAAAGTACTAAACAGATACAAACAGAATATAGGCTAGATGTACAAGAAGTACTGAGCAGATACAAATAGAGTACATGCTAGATGTACAAGAAGTACTGCGCAGATACAAACAGATTATAGGCTAGATGTACAAGAACTACTGCGCACATACAAATAGAGTATTCGCTAGATGTACAAGAAGTACTGAGCAGATACAAACAAAGTATACGTTAGATGTACAAGAAGTACTGTGCAGATACAAACAGAGTATACGCTAGATGTACAACAAGTACTGAGCAGATACAAATAGAGTATAGGCTATATGTACAAGAACTACTGCGCAGATACAGATGGAGTATACGCTAGATGTACAAGAAGTACTGAGCAGATACAAACAGAGTATACGCTAGATGTACAAGAAGTACTTCGGAGATACAAACAGAGTATATGCTAGATGTACAAGAAGTACTGAGCAGATACAAATAGAATATAGGCCAGATGTACAGGGAGGACTGACCAGATACAAACAGAGTATAGGCCAGATGTACAGGAAGGACTGTGCAGGTACAAATAAAGTAATAGCTAGATGTACAAGAAGTACTGAGCAGATACAAATAGAGTATAGGCCAGATGTACAAGAAGTACTGAACAGATACAAATAGAGTACATGCTAGATGTACAAGAAGTACTTCGCAGATACAAATAGAGTATAGGCTAGAGGTACAAGAAGTACTGAGCAGATACAAGTAGAGTATAGGCTACATGTACAAGAAGTACTGCGCAGATGCAAATAGAGTAATAGCTAGATTTACAAGAAGTACTTTAGCAGATACAAACAAAGTATAGGCTAGATGCACAAGAAGTACTGTGCAGGCACAGATAGAGTGTAGGCTAGATGTACAAGAAGTACTGAACAGATACAAATAGAGTAATGGCTAGATGTACAAGAAGTACTGTGCAGGCACAAATAGGGTGTAGACTAGATGTACAAGAAGTACTTTAGCAGATACAAATACCTGCTGTAGGATTGCAGTATTGACATACTATCGGCCCTGTCAGGTTTCCTCACACCATATTGCCGGTCGGCGTCGTATAAGTGAAATATTCTTGAATATGGCGTAAAACTTCAATCAAATAAATGAATAATATACCACCGAATTACGTGCTTTCACTTCTTCTGCAACCTAACATATTGTTGATTTATAGATGATTGGTGTTTGTATCCTATTTGGCCGCGAAAGGGGCCTCCGTGGCTCAGTCGGATAGCGCGCTAGCGCAGCGTAGTAACCCAGAAGCCTCTCACCAATGCGGTCGCTGTGAGTTCAAGATCAGCTTATGCTGGCTTCCTCTCCGAGGAAGTACGTAGGAAGGTCTTCCAGCAACCTGTGGATGGTCGTGGGTTTCCCCCGGGCTCTGCCCGGTTTCCACCCACCATAATGCTGGCCGCCGTCATACAAGTGAAATATTCCTGAGTACGGCGTAAAACAACAATCAAAAAAAATTTGGCGGCGAAAACAACATGAAACAATGTTGCACTTTTACAGCAACTTGTTGACGTAATTACACAAATGGCCGTAGCATTTCTGTGGGAATGAATGAATGAATGAATGAATGATTATGGATTAACTTCACATAGACAATATTACCGCCATTTTGTGGCGAACACAGTCGGAAGAAAGCTGTTTATTTACAGAAAAATATACTTAAGTTCAAACTGCCAGGAAATTTTACTGCGGAAAAATACAATTCCTGCTTAAACTAGACGAAGCATCCCTGAGGCCTCTTCTGTTTGCATTGTTTAAATGTGCTTGTATGTTGAATGTGGTGACAGTACAGCATTTTTAGTAATTCTAAGCCAGTGACTTCTAATAAGTTGCTATTAAAATCAATGCACATTTTTTATTTTAATTAATTCTGCTCAATCCATTGTGCGTATTTCACCGGTTACGTGTGACCATTTGCCAGATATCACACTGTCGTCGTTGTTCTGGTCTAACTCTCTGTGCTGTACCCGTATTTCACCGGTTACGTGTGACCATTTGCCAGATATCACACTGTCGTCGTTGTTCTGGTCTAACTCTCTGTGCTGTAGCCGTATTTTACCGGTTACGTGTGACCATTTGCCAGCTATCACACTGTCGTCGTTGTTCTGGTCTAACTCTCTGTGCTGTAGCCGTATTTCACCGGTTACGTGTGACCATTTGTCAGATATCACACTGCCGTGAGTGCTCTGTTCTTATTCTCCATGCCATACGTCTTTAATTATATTGTACTCCTGCATAAAATATTGTATTCTGCTGGTGGCATCCCCGCGGCCTGGTACCTTGACATTGTTTTAATGTGATTGTGTGTTGAATGTGATGACAACACAGCATTTTGAGTAATTCTAGACCAGTGACGTCTAATAAATTGCAATAAACATCACTGCATATTTTTCTCACCTCCTTGTGCTTAAGCCATAGTGTCAGAGGGCAATTAAATTGCTATTATTTATGTATTTACATGAACAAATAGAATAAAACCCTGACTGAAGTAAATTGACAAAAGGCCATAATATTTCACCAGTTACGTGTGACCTTTTGCAAGCAATCAAGTCGATAGGTTTGGCAAAATTTTGTCAGAGCGCGCTGCATTTAAAAACCTGATGTAGTTACCTATTGCCAAATACATCGAGGCTGTCAGTGTCGCCGTTCGCTGTGAGCATCACCAAGGAATATTAGACCCATGCGGCCTGTGAAAAATCGACAGACGAGAAGATAGGGAACATAAGTGTCTGCAAACTTAAGGCCGTGGGAACGTATTAAATTTTGATAGATACTGTTTGTCAAAGACACTGTGACACACTGCCACATCAACTGCATCAGGTCTTAAAAGGAACGCGCTCTGACTTTGGTATTAGGCCATCCTTGGCCAAACAAAATTTGACCAAACCTTCAGTCAGAGCAGTCTCGGATTATTATTCCTTCACCCACAGGTATTACAGCAGCACGTTGCAACGGCGCCTCTGTTCACCAGGTGGTTAAAGATGTCATCTGATCCCTTGAACACGCTCAACGCAGACGATAAGATTCATGTCAGTTATATGGATGAAACACGTGAGTTCTTTCCGCCCTGTGTCCAAAAGTCTCTCTGCTAGGAGTCATAGAAAACCACTTCAAACCCCGAAAATTTGACGACGGCAAAACGGGATCATTCTCTATTTTTCTGTGGTTTCATTATCCAGAATGTCCGTCAAATATATCATACTCCTCACAGCGGATGCAGCGCTCTCTACGCTCACTATATTTCTTTCTTTTTATTTATTGTCACCACTAGTACATTTTGTACAGAAATCTTGAAGACCACAATGTTTCTGTAGTCATTCTGATGAGGAAAGAAATGCCAGAAGACGCTTGATACATATATATGTACGTTCTTTTTATTTATTTATTTATTTATTTATTTATTTATTTATTTATTTGACTGGTGGTTTATACCGTACTCAAGAATATTTCACTTATTCGACGACGAGCAGCATTATGGTAAGAGGACACCGGGCGCTCTTTTTAACACGCGTAACAAGATTGTACCTTTCATCTCGGGCAATTTTATGGATGAATACTGATTACAGATTGTCAGTGGTAACGATAACCCTATACAGACCTACGTGCGTCACACGGGCTCCAGAGGTCAAGCTTGGCAAGGGCATGGTTGTAAGCATGAAAAGAGAGCGTAGAGAGCGACATGTGCGCTGCTGGAAGTATGCAACTCAATTTCCTTAATTATTTATTTATGCTGTTGTTGTTGTGTCCATCTAGTGTTTGTTGGCGTTAACGACCACTGGGCGATCGTGGACCAGATCAACGCAAACATGCCGACCACAAATGGCGTCCTTCACATTATCAACGCTGTCATTGGAGTAACGCCCGGCGTCAGCGTCTACCAACAGCTAAGTTTGTCGAAGTACGTCGTCTCACGTCAGATAATTTTGGCTTGTATCCCAAAACCTAGCTTTGACACTTGTAACGGAGCGCCCAGCTTCGGTGAAACCTGCTTCCACTCGGATAATTTAACTCAAATAACAACTCGAACCGCCTTTATATTTGGTATGCACCGTTTTCTCAGAAGAGTAGATATGTCAAAGCCTGCATCGGTAAACTATCGTTTACAGCCATCAGCTTAAACTCTTGACAGCAAAATCCAATGTCTACAGTACCCTTAGATTTTAAGACAATAAAACGACAAAAAAGCAAATACCGGTACATTCTCAACAAAAAAAACTTGACTTTAAATTAACATCCTGGATGGAAGTTCAATTAAAAAACATGGAGGACGTTGGTTCAATTCAAAAGTTTGAACGACTGGATTAGTGTTAAAAGATTGTGTACCAATGCAATGTTTGACATGGCTGTCTTTGCCTGTGCATACCTAGGATAGGGCGCTACGTTAGCAGTGTCCCAGTTAGCTTTGGGCTATTGGCTAGTAGTTCTGATTGAATTATTTATTTGTTTCCATGTTGCTCTCAAGAATATTCAGTTACACGGTGGTCTTACGCTTGACGGAAACCTACATGGTGGTCTTATGGGTGAAGGAGACCTACTCGGCGGTCTTACGTGTGAAGCAACCTGCGGATGGTTGTGGATTACCCCCAGGCTCTGCCCGGTTTCCTCCCACAATATTGCTGGCCGCCGTCGTATAAGTAAAATATTCTTGAGTACAGCATTAAACACCAATAAAATATATGATAAATCTCCACCTTTTTTATCGAAGCATGTGGACAGAAACAAAGACGAAGCTATTGGGCGTGGAAGCTATTAAGACTGAGCTGATGAAGGCCGATCAGAACTTTACATTATTAGCCCCTTCTGCTGCAGCCTGGCAAAAAATGAAGAATGTGGAAGTGAAGGACGCAGAAATGGTAATTTATGTTAAACGCAAAATGTATTAACTTATTTGACTGTAGTCTTGCGCTCTAGAAACTCACGACCATCCGCAGGTTGCTGTGGCAGATCTTTCCAGGCCTTGATTCATCATATCGACCAATCAAAAGTCTGAGCTCGGTTGTGCAGGCACTACTTTTTTTACTTTTCGTCTGGAAATGTCAACATGGCCGACTTTCGACAAGAAAATGTCCTAAAAATTGACAGAAAAAGGGCGCACCAGAGTTATAAATAAATATTAAAAGCCGTTATGTAAATAAATTTTGTCTGTACTATATTATACTCCGCCATGTACTTGTCATTTACTGATGACTCTTCACTTGACCTATATATGAGATATCACTACGTGGTTAGACGTTTAAATCGTAATGATTTTTCCTCCATTAATTTACGATATGTTATATTTATGGGGTAAATAGGATATGAAATTCGTGACCCTCGATATCAACTTGAATAGTAGTTTTCATTTGTTCCAAGCCTCCGACGAGTTTAATAAATTTGACATCTTTGGGTCACTCATTACATATCCTCTACGAATCTGTATGCTCCACATGTCGGTGGTCTGTTCAATTCTTGGATATGACGTTGAAAAACAATGAAATAAATAAATATATAATTTATTACTGACGATATTCAGGACAGCCCCGGTAGGTGGATTCACAAATATCACACACAAGTTACTAATAGTTGAAAGCCAATAGAGTTCACTCGCCATTTCACCATCTCGATCATAAGAAAATCCCATGTACACGGGGCCAACACGTACGACCCAACTCACACGTGGTCCACACACGCTCAGTGATTTTGTCAATACAATTAATGGTGAATATCGACAATAATATTGACTGTCTTTTTTCGTAATGAAATCCAAAATTTTGATGACAGTGTTACTGAAGGAATCAAATCATTATTGAGGCGTGATCAGTATCACTGAATGTGTGTACATGTTCTCAACATTATGGCGCAATATTTCATTGACCACGTGGACATCCATGTGAAAGCAAAATCCACAGAAAGCAAAAAGGGCTTCCCTTTTTCGCCCTGTCTTTAGACTTGAAAGAGCTATGACAAACCGAGCGATCCGACCGTGGGAACCTTTGACCTCAGATTAAATATTGATTTATTGATACTGAACGTGTGCGAAAACCAAACTTTTCCCTCAATAATTTTGACCCCAATATTGTTGACGAAAATATTGAGCGTGTGCGAACCGCTTAACATACATTCACGCCCAAGAATGTTAAAAACATGGCAAACGCACGGGAAAATTTTTACATTCATGTCAAAAATCTCGCTAAAAAACATAGTTGAGCAGCTATTCGCATGCTCGCGAGATTTCGTGACACAGCATGTGGAAATTTGACACGAGATCCATAAGCGTGTAAAGATAAACTCGCGTATGCATGAACTTTTGATGGCGAATGGAGGGCTATCGACTCCATACAAATCCTCATTTTTGGGTAGCTAGTTTCTTATCCAGATAACCGTAAGTTCTTGGCAGCGCTTTTCGTGCAAGTAAACCTACGTTGAAGACCATCTGTCTTCCACCAATATGGCGGAAAAGTCTGTCATTTATGAGTGGCAATGTTCATAAATGATATGCCAACTGTCAGTGGTTTTTTCTCGGTGAGTCCGCTTTCCTCCACCGAAAACAAAAATTACAGTAAATAAACATTTAACATGAGTAAAAACTAAATATGATGTAAATCTCTAAGATTCAGTGAACCAGTCAAGCATTGGTAAGCTTACATTCTTCACATATTATGTTTTTTTCAGGTACTGAAGCGACACGTTCTGACCATGAGCCTAACGCATGCGCAACTGATGGACAAGACTGAGGTGACAACCTTCGGCGGGGACAAACTTGATGTAAAGAAAACAGACGGCAAAAGTAAGGCAACGGGGAGTTGATTTATGCGGCATAACCGTACGTTTGTGACGCTGTATCGAAGAGTGGGTCTTCCACATTATGCTTCGACTCGTTCGGTGGCCTAAGAAGTTAGAGCGTTCACCCCGGTGTCGAGATCTGTGGTCAAACCAAAGACTTTAAATAATTGCCTCTTTTGACGCTCAGCAGTGAGAGGTTACATGACTGGTTGACTCGGTGTCAGAATTATGTGTCTGGGTGGGGTGTCATGTCTGGTGTCTTCGCCATGATACTTTAGTGGTGGCAGCACTTTGGCAGCATGGGTTTGCCCTATCACAAGAACACAGAATGTATGTACACACAGCTAATGACTCCTCTTCGTCATATGACTGAAAAATTGAATCAGAGTGCCAATCCCATGTTCCTATGCAGTTCCCGATATTCCATTGACTTAAACCGACTTAATTTCGTTGACTTAAACGTAATGTTTTATTTCTGAACGATGCTAGTAAAGATCATGTTCCCGCAACGTACTGGGCTGTTATGAATAACCCAATGTCACTTTACACCAACAAAGTTATTCTGTTATGAATAACACAATGTCACTTTACACCAACAAAGTTATTCTGTTATGAATAACACAATATCACCTTACACCAACAAAGTTATTCTGTTTTGAATAACACAATATCACCTTACACCAACAAAATCATTTATACACAATAGGTTAATTATCTATTCTTCCATTACTCGGAAAGACGACATTCTGTCAATTCAACTGATTAGTTTTTATAGTGTATAAGTGAATAATTTGTGGAACATTTGTATTGATTCATACCTGGCTTATATCATCTTCTCTGTTACATTTTGTCTGTGTGCACTGCAATGATAAACGATCACAGTTAAAGGTAGACCACTTTTCTTCCGCCAGCCTCATGTGTCTGTGTATCGCGGCGCGGAAAAGTCTGTCAGTAACCTGTCACATGTCGGTGATCGGGTTTAATCCGAGCTCTGCGTTTTCTTCATTTCATAAAACTGACAACCGTCGTATAAGTCAACAATTCTTCAGTATGATGCTATGCATCAATAACAAAATATATCAATTAATGTCAAAAGGAAATATGTCCTACATTATATCGTTCTTCTGTAAAACAAAAGCATGCCAAAGGTCGGTGGTTTAACCCGGACATGCCGTTTTCCTCTACCCCTAAAACTGACCACAATGGTATGAATCGAAAATTCGAAAAAGTATAGCGTTAAGCTACAAGAACAAAAATACATAATGTGAAAAAGAAATATGTTTTGTATTAAATTGTTCTGTAAAAATGAAAATCTTTTGCAGTGAAGTATTTCTTTATCTTATGACAATTTCCTATTGCAGTAATGCTTGCGTACACCAAGGATGACTCTACGGTAGAGGCCACGGTGGATGATAGCGGTACCATGACAACTAACGGCTACATCTACAAGATCGACACCGTGCTGTACATTAAATCTGGGGCCTGGAGAAATGGCATCTGCTTTACCACAGCAGTTCTCTCCCTTGTATGCGCTATTGTGTTTATTATGAGAGAATAAATTTTTTTCTGTTTTAGTCAAATTTCGTATTTGCGCTACGACCGAAAGGTGAGTAAGTGGTGAAATACTGTAAAACTGTCTAACAACTGTATTTTGTTTATTTCAAATATTGTCATAAAATTTAAAGGTTTAGAAGAATTAAATGTTTAGAATGATTCAACAAATGGTAAAGCTGGGATCAGCTCAAGTTTCCTAAGAAAGATAGGATCTCAAATTCTCTCCAAAAATATCGGAGGCACATTTTTTCTGGTGAGCTTTAAACGCGCCAGCTACTTATAATGAACCATTTTGGGCGTAAAAAACAAAATTTTAAAATATATTTTTTTTTCATATATTTTTGAGGGTGGGGAGACGGGTTGTCGAGAAAAGACCCTTTAACATTTTACTGTGAAAATGTTTTCAGAATGTGAACATTTGTCTGCTATAGTTACTGTTTTGCATTGTTTAAAATAGGTTCGTTTGACAATGCAAATTTTGGGCTAAAACAGGCCATGGAAGGAATGGGGAGTTGGGAGAGGAGGGAATAGTAAAATTTTACACCATGACGTATAGTTAGTAGGAAAAAAAAACTGTGGCAATCTGGTCTTAACTCCTTTCTCTCAAGTAGAAAACCGATACAGATTTTCAGAAATTCTAAACACAGACCTCTACAACGGATATTTTTTCTTACCACGACAGCTATGAGCCAATACCAGGAAAGTTGCTATTTGATGCATACCGCGGTATATAACATAGCTGACTAAAATGACGATGATAGCATTTTTTTTTTAAATTAAAGTGTTAAATTTAACAGAAACTCTGTTGTCTGAGCGATGCTAGAATGTATTCTGTTATTATACTGTGTTATTTATTTAATACTGTGTTATATAATATCTGTACATTATTGACAGTCTTGCAGAGTCTAACACCTGCTTAAAATGTATCAACACTGAGACGATGATATCGTTAGCCAACTCTGATTTGTTTACGATTTCACGTTCTTAGAAATCTTGTGAACAAATAGCGCACGCACATGAACATGTACACGGGCACACGGACGAAGAGGAGCAAATGAAGATCCCCTCAGCATTATAGAATAGACATTAAATGAAAACTCCAGAACATGGATTCAAGTGCCATGGATTTAGTTTGATTTATTTTTTTAGATTTTTCTAACCGAGTGAAATGGATTTAAAACATCAAATTCTACGGTGGTCTGTATTAAAGCATCAATAACGTCACATCCTAAGCTTTTGGCTTGAAATAGCTGGTTTTATGCTCTATTCAGTAAATGCATTCATAGATCTATATGTATATGCATTTTTAATAATGAAATGTAGCAGTTCACGTACGTTACGTCGGAAAAAAAACTGATGTGACGTCGCTGGTCTTAGTAGTATCAGAATAGGCCACCTCACAACTCAAACTTTCAAATGCGTTTTACTGCGTTGAAAAATTGCAACAAAAAGAGAAAAAAAGAACTATTTCTGTGGACAGTGTTTATTGGTCTTTCATCTCAAATATACTTAACCATAGTGTTTTCTTCGAATTTAACCACTGCTACTGTGTGGTAATATGATATAATCCGTCTTTATATGTATGCCGGTGGTCATGAGTGCTATTTTGCTTTTTAGTGCTATCTAATTTGGGTTTCTTGAATTAGTGGTTTTAGTCTTTCAACGGAAAGTTCCAGAGCTTTGATGTTGAAAAACATTTTCTTATGAAAGATTTGAATTTGATATTTTTGATGTTTTCACGCTCTTATTTTTAAAGGAGTCTCTGAGTGCTATTTTTACATGTCTTACTTCAAAGTATATTTTATTATGCAAGGATTCGCTTTTTAATTCGGTTTAATAAGTCAGTAGGGTATTGTTTTAGATTATCATAAATATTGTTTATTTTTCAAAATTCTCATTATCATAGGAAGTAGATAATATATATTTTTAAAACCAGTTGTATTTTACGTGCATGCATGTTCGTAATTGCCTGTTACATGTATAACCTATGTATCAGTTGACTGTGATTCATTTATGTCCAGAAGCAATGCATGGTAAACTTTCGACTGCCTTCACAAGTTATATGTATTGCTCTCTGCGCATGTCTTTCTGAGGCTTGCTTCAACAAGTTACTTGTTTCGTTACACACGCATGCGTAACTATCAGGTGATGCACGGTCAAACTAGTTATGAAACAGGACTCTCTCTCTCTCACATGTATTAGAGTTTTACTTTCACTTTCATCGTTTGTAAAGGCACTGTTTTATGATTTACTGAAAAAAATCATCCGGTGTCTGATTTACAGTGGTTTTATTTTCACTTTTATTTTTTTTCTGTTTGTTATTGTGTAGTTGTTGTTGAAATTTTTTCCCACTGTTATGGAAGGTATATTAGAAGTTTTATTTCCCACTTTCATCTTTCTGCCTTACTTAATGAGTATGCGTTGAAGAAATGGCCAAGTTCTCTGTTATTCAGTGTATTACAACTTTATTTTCACTTTTATCTGTTTTTGAAAAATTGGTCAAGTTAATTACTCTCCTGATTTTCGGTGATGTGTTGTTTTTCACTCATCTTTGCAATAGTTAATAAGCATTTTTTTCACTTCCATCTGATCGCATAAGATGATGAGCGGTTAGTGAGCATTTATCATGCTGCACTTGCCACTGTGATGTTTTTTGCATTACAAGGGGCCAAAGTCCAGTGCACGTCCAGTAATAAATGTAATTTGATCAATGGAAATTGATGCCTATAAATAACAGTCAATTTAATACATAATTAGTAGTATGCACTCATTTGTGACATAATAAAGTTCATAACCAACATTCCTAATAGCAAGATACGAGTCATATACGCGACACCCATATGTAAAGATGAAGTCGTTGATATAAACGACTGATACATTTCCAGTGTAGGTGTCGTGTGACTCTTGCTGGGGTTTTAGCCCTGACGAGACTAGCCCTCTGTATTGTAATAATACCGTTGATGTCTTGTTATGGCTGTACTTTAAATGACGTAAAAAGTAATAAAATGTACGGTTCATTCATCATTACATATTACCGCGGATTTACTTCATTACGACTTTTACAAGATCTAACTTTCAAGACAGCTAGAGCTGGGGTCGAACTTTCTTATTTATTTAATTGTTTGGTTCGTTCGTTTGGAGCCTTGAAACTCCGGATTATCGACTTGTACACGACGGTGGTCACGTTTATGTGTGGTGGAAAACTGGAACCCTGGCGTAAACCTCCTGGTTTAAAGTCGCTGTAGGCTACAGCGATTGCTGGAACTAAACCTGTAACCCGTGACCAGTCTGCTGCAGTGAAAACACCGCTTATATGAACTATCCACAACAATCTTACTGTTATTACATGTTGTGACAACTCATCATTCCGTCCTATTTTCGTACTATATGGATGTATACAGTATACTCATAAAACACATATGAAGTACACAGTGTAATTAAGACGTACAGCACAGAGAGAGAAAAACAGAGCAGCGACGATAGTGTGATACCTGGCAAATGGTCACATGTAACCAGTGAAATACGGCCTCTTGTCTATTTACCTCAGTTAGGGTTTTGTTCTTACTGTTTGTGTAAAATGCATAAGAAGTAGCAAGCACTGCAATGTCAGATAAGAAAACGACGTGTTCTACTGCGATTTGGACCTGTTGTGTGCTTCGTCCTCGAGTCTGCTATTCCTTCGATCATAATGCTGGTCGCCGTCGTATAAGTGAAATATTCTTGAGCACGGCGTGAAACTACAATGAAATAAATGGATGGGAACTGTATATGTATTTAAGCCCTTAAAGCAAACAGTCAAAAATAAAGTCATAAAATAAAGTCATAACAGGACATTGTCCTTTGTGCCTTGATTCCACTCTCCTTGTTGTTGTTGTTGTTGTGGCCTTTTGCATGTATCTCACGTTATCTCACTGTGGATAGAAATAAGATACGCAAATCCTCAACCAAGTTACAAATCTTGGAACAGCAGCGCCCTCTGCATATACTTAAATACCAATACAGGTGATTTCGATGGTGATACAAGTGATAGTGCATATTTATATATGCCAACCTTTGGCAAGTTACAGGTACAAACATGAGGTAAAGATAAGCACACCACATTGGTGGGAAAGCCTTGGTCTTCAAAGAACGTTAGACTGCGTAAACTGTCACTTTCTAAAACCGGGTTATATTTGATATCTCTGGAGTCAGTTCAAACTGACTCCAGTAGTTACGTATGATAACAAAATCACTGAATGCAAGATTGCATACACGTCATATGCAATATGGACGTTCCATGTCAATAATCGCAATGAAAATTTTCAGAACTACACCTTTAACACAAAAAAAAACCCCAAAGAAGTAATGAAGTATAAAAAGTACGAAAGTGTATGAAGTACGGCTCCATGTAAAGAGAAACAATCAACTGTTCTCAGTGATGCTGGAAAGACGTAAGACTTGCTCTAGACAAACGAACGAAATCAGTATTAAAACCGCGCAAGATACCAGCACATATGCCGCCGACAATAGGTACGTACATCAGGTGCGCTTTCATATATCCAACGTGGCGATCCAACTCAGACCAACGAACACGTATATCGTCCGCAGACTCTTTCCACTTAAATAAGCTGACTGCCGCCAGACGAGTGAAGTATTCACCGTTAAGGTTTAATACACATCGTCTCCGATGTAAATAGTGGAACGTCGTCTGCCCCGTAAACGGTAGACGCTTGGTTCTGGATCGGAATTGAGTCGTACCAAAGACTTTAACATCAGTAATCTTCGTACAACCTCACTTGGCGATCAGCATAATATGCTTGCACTAAGGACTGGTCAGCACGATGTCAGTATTAGTCGGGGTGTCATGTCGGTGTCTTTGACATGATGTTCCAGTGAGACTGCACTATAAATATGCTGGCACTGGCTCTGGTTTGAAACAAGGAGACACGGTCTTGATGTGAAGCAAGGAGACACTGTCGCGATGTGAAGCAAGGAGACACTGTCGTGATGTGAGCGAAACAATGTGGAAAATGAAGGTAATTTCCAATGGTTTGAAGCAAGGAGACACTCTCGTGATGTGAGCGAAACATTGTGGAAAATCACGGTAATTCCCAATGGTTTGAAACAAGGAGACACTGTCGTGATGTGAGCGAAACAATGTAGAAAATGACGGTAATTCCCAATGAAACAGACAAATGCTGTACACCAAATGAAAATAAGCCAGGCGAGAGTTTTAGTCGGCTGTGGATAATCCATTAAAATAACCCAGTTCCTCAGACCATAAGGGTACCAGTGGTGAAAATGACCAAAAAAGAGAGGTAACAACAGCTGAGTAATTCTTCGACGCGATCTGTTGGACCTCCACCCAAAACCATGCTTGAAAGCAGAAATTTTATACGCTTGACAGCTGACAATTTTCATTTACTGGTCCCTTTGCATTGTTTCAGCTATAATATTATGGGAAGATTAAATGTGATGACAATACAGCATGTTGAGCACTTCTTGACCAATGACATCTAATAAATTGCCATCAACATCGCTGCGTATGTTCATCTACTTCTGCAAAAGCCATGGTGCAAACAGGAATGTTATTTGCTTTATCCATGTGCAAAGAGGAGTGTAATTTGCTTAAGCCATGTGCAAAGAAGAGTGTAATTTGCTTAAGCCATTTGCTGCTGGTTAAGCATTTACATGAACTATTGAAGTATATCGGAGGTAATTTGGCAAGAAACCATCTTTTATCGGTTACGGATGACCATTTGTCAGCTATCGGAACGTCGTCGCTGCTCTGATTTTATTATCAGTGCTTGGGGGTCTTTAATCGAAGCATACATTCGTATACGAGCCATCAACCGAAATGATCTCAAGACAAATTTCCAAAACAACGCTGAACATAAACCACTTAAGAACTAAGACAGTATATTAATTCAGAAATTAGGCCGGATTCATTTTGAAGCCATGGTATCTGATATAACAGCGAGCGCACTGGATTGAGGCTCCTGAGTTATTATGGTGCGCTAGCACGCTAACCACTAAGCCACGAAGTCCCCTAAGTACTTAGGGTTTTAACGTCTTAACGAAGTTCCTTTGTGGAGATGGAAAGACGGAAGGGATGTACTAAGCAAGTGAATAAACACTAAGTATACAAATCGTGTACCCTTCTAGTTTATAAGCTGTTGATAATCCAAATATGTGTCTTACTTTGCGCTTTGGCTGCATCTGTCAATACGATGAATAAATATACATGCACTCACCTACGAAGCAGAATACCAGAGATTCTGGACACTCCGTACATATTTACTTTTAAGAGAGCTCTTTCAACACCAGTTTTACGTTACCCCCTGCAATTGCAGCAGACGGAAGGAAGATAAGACAGGCATAAATCCTTTGCTTCTATATCTCTATGCTGCAGACAGAAACACTAGTACCGCGAACGCTTAGGATACAAGTTCAGGTTCGAATCCGATTGTGGCCAGCTTATCGGCCAGGTATTCCATGGTATCCGATTCTACGATTTCATACATATCAGTATTTCAGCATATTGCATATGCTTCTAATATCTCTATTCCGAAGCACCCACCCCCAATCACCACCATCTTACTTGCCTTCGGTAAGTCGTCCCAGTGAAACAGCACTAGATAACAGAGAGGTGTAGATCCGTCCTGCAACAAGGAGTCACAAGAATACCACCCAAAATTCATTTAAGAATGCAAGACAGATCAATATAAACTGCATCATTTTCTAAGGATTTTGTTTTCGATTGAGTGAAGTTCAATCAAACCTACTAATCCCATGGTAAGTTCTAGGCGTCGAGAAACATATTGTTGGATGATGTAAAACAACAATCGCGAAACTAATTTCCAAAATAACGTTCCACACAAAACCTCCAAAGAACTCCGAGAGGAGAGGAGGTAGACTTTAGCTGCGACATACAGCACAATGGTCTAACAGTGCATTTAGACCACTTCAATGGCCTAAAGGTTGGAGCGTTCGCCTCCAAGTCGGGAGACCCGGGATCAAAGCTGGGTCGAGTCACACCAAAGACTTTTAAAAATGGTACTTGTTGCTGCCTTTCTTGGCACTCAGCACTGGAATGCTAGAGCAAGGAAACATGACTGGTTGGCCGGGTGTCAGTATAATGTGACTGGGTGGAGTGTCACGTCTGGTATCATGATGCTTCAGTGGCGGCAGCACTGTGGCGGCATGAACTTGCCCTGTATATGTATATATATGCACAAATCTATGGACTCCTCGTCGTCATATTACTGGAAAAAAAATGTTAAATACGATGTTAAACCGCAAGCCTTCATTCATTGATTCATTCATTCATTCATTCATTCATTCATTTATTCATTCATTCATTCATTCATTCATTTATTCATTCATTCCAATGCATTTATTTCATTGTTGCTTCATGCCATACTCAAAATTTTTTCACTTGCACGACAATGATCAATTTAATAGGTGGAGGAAACCGGAGGTCCCAGGGTAAAACCGACAACCTTTGGTAAGTTACTCTCAAACATTCCCACGTGTGATGTAAAGAAATATTCAAACTTTATTAGTGGAAGACGGGCGTCTTTAAGCGATCGTTAGACTGTGTAAACATTCGAATAAGCGTCGTGGATCATTCATTTTCACCATGGCATCTAAACAAGCTTTGAGAGCATGGAATTGATACATTCCCTGTAAATGTACGAGTTTGAACCCGCACCTTGACGGGCAAGTTTCTTATTCACTCAGCCACAGCTCAATTTCTTTAGATTTCAGACTTCTGACATCCAGTTTTAATGTTAAAATTTCAATATTCTTAAAGAGTATTTTCAAAGGCGATTATCATGCTGAAAGACTTACATAAGCTGACAAAACTTTCAATGGTATGGCGTAAAATCAGCGCCAAAAAAAGCGTACTCAAAAGCACAGTGGTTCAGTATTGTTCAACAGACCATGTGCATATACAGTAAAAATTATTTTTCATATCGTAGTTGAAGCGTTTACGGTTGACTGCACAGGCAACTAGTGAATCATAGATAAATATATATATATATATATATATATATATATATATATATATATATATATATATATATATACACATAACTGAAGACTGTGGAACTGCGTACATACGCACTTGTACACGTGTAAATCCATGTGATGTGAAGAACATTCAGCTGTTTGAATGAGAGCAAGCATCTACATGTGGACAACATGGCGAAAATATGCAGACAATCTGGTTGTGAAATTCCTTATTGATATTGTCTACCACACAGATACCTTCAGACTTATACCTCTGATTGAAAATTCCCCGTTGCCGGCACTAATGAATCGGCTGTCAGTTAGGCAATACCGTGCGTTCTGTACAGCTATACGATTTCGTTGTTCGATTTCGTTTCCATGGTTACCGTTTCTATTATATTTTATAAGCGGCATATTTCCTTAGAGATCACTTAATACTTTCCGCAAATTAGATAATGTGTTTGACAAAATCCGCCGTCACCTGTCGTTACATATCATATTTAATAACTGCTTTTACGTCTTCGATGAGACAAATATAAAAATGAATGACAGCTACGTTTTTAACGGTTAACAATGATATACGTAAATTTTACTAACGACAAATTCCACTTTACTTTTTCTATAATAAAGGGACAGGCTTAAATTTATACACTTCGATCAAACATCCCACCTTGACCAAACAAGGTGAGCTTAACTGTCGCTTTGTTCATGGACAAGACCGTAATCACAGCGAATCTCAAAGAATTCCACAGTTTGTAAAGGACAGCTAATACACACTTGAGAAATGAAGGAACATTTTATTTCAAATAAAACACTTATTTTACAGGTTGCAGGTTCGCCGGCACAATCTATCATTTAGAGAATATGAAAGACCAAATGTAGCACAGAGAGTAAAACCAGATCAGCGACACGCAGCTGGTGAAATACGTCCTATTGTCAGTTTAGCTCAGTCAGGGCTTTACTCCAGCTGTTCGTGTATATGCTTAAAAGTACAAAACTACACATTAACAACATTGATTATGATGAATTAGGTAAAAAAAATACAGCAATGTTTCAACGATGATTTGCAGTCATTATCAGTCTGTTATCATCACTTTCTTGCGCTCCTAATACGCTCCTAAAACGCACGTGTTAAAATGATAGATGTTAAATGGTGTAAGTTCAAATAAATTGATTGTTTGCAAGTTGTAACCCATATTGTTCGGTTACAAGACTTTTAACACCTACAACGAGTAATACATCACGTGTATGCCCAGTTTCCAGGAGCTTATAAAATATTAAATTATCAACGCTTTCCCTCCTCTGCCACTGCCACTTATTAAGACTGCACCTTCCCATCGAGAAAAAAATCATTGGACTGTTTTTTGTTATAGCGCAACATGTACCTCCTTTTGCTTAAAACATATAAACATCATCATAACCAAATTTTTTAGACTGACATTTGCGTTTTCTCTTACTTACACGTGGCTGAGAGAAGTATGGATGAAAGATCTAAAATACTACAGTATCAGCATTTGACTTCCTTTCATTCCGGTCTACTACAAATCAGGCTGTAACAATAATTTCGTGACCATCGCTAGCAGTGGACTGGAATTAATCTTTATTTCAAAGACACGTTCGTCTTTAAAAATAAAATTTTTAAGCTAAAATTTTGTTAACAAGATTGAGCGGGAACATAGGGCTATTTTCAGTGTGACAGGATCTATGTGCTATAATGTTCTACTCTGGTAAAAGTAGAAGCCGTCTTTATACCCGCTTAGCTGTGTTATAGTACTAGAAACAATACGTATAGCGCCATTCAACATGGCCATCGATGACACACGAAACGGTCCTCAAGCGAAGATAAAGCACTACGCTCTCTGAAGTACGATTTGGAAAGCACACCTGTGATGTGATCCGGATACCTGTAGATCACCCACCTGTCGATTAATTACACACTCGGTTGACTCTCGGGCTGTTAACATACCTTATCCACCCTAAACACGAATTTTTAATTACTGAATATTCACGCCCTATTTGTCCACCATGCATACTTTAGCTTCACTCGGCGTTGTTATGCATATTGCATACCCTAGCGAACACTAGCCAGTCAGCATCAGAGATTGCCCTCGAGCCTTGTCATGATTGGCTGGGCACAGCACACGTTTCTTTCACATTAAGGTAGGGGACCTATATACGATAGGAAGTTTTATTTCGCGGAAGACGGGTGTAAGTCAGACTTGGTGAGTTTAGTTCTTGCATATAACCTGTGTGTGAAGAAATTTCAGCGCTACCCGAGCAAGATGAGGCTGTGCATTGCGTGGGACTGCTGATGTCCGTGGTTCTGTGTGCTCGAGGACAGGCTAACAATTTGGCAGACCTGATCACATCCAACCCCAACCTTTCCGAGGTAAGAAAACGTTTATTTATATCGATGTGTGGTTTCCTCTCACCGTAATACTGACCCCTGTCGCATAAAATGAAATACTCTAGAGTGCGGCGTAAAACACCAATGAGATAAATAAATAACGGTAATCGGATCAGAAAAATGATAGATAGCCCTCTTTATACGTAATTAGTCGAAATGTTTTAAGTGTTAAGATTTTGATATGTCACATAGTTTATATTGTGGATATTAATAAACTTTCGTGAAAATAAACGATCTCAATGGAAATGGAATCAAGCGTCTGGTATGGGATGTTCCTGCGTCTGTCCACATTTTAGTGAAATGTACAGATCTATAATATTGTTTTCACTCTAATACAGACGTCTTCATCAAATGTGCCTAATATTTATGGGGTGATGTGACAGGCTTAAAACATTTTGAACAATTACGAATTAAAGCAAGAGACGTCCTCTTCTCTGATCCACCCGGAGTACTGCATATAGCTGTTTAACGCTTTGGCGCTCAGTAGCATTTTACCTTTGTACGACGGTTGTCAAGTGTGCATGTGAAGGAAAAGACACTAGGATGAAGTCTTTGCTTATTTCGATCCTACCTGGCAAACTTCCGGAAGAGCTGAGTTGCGCACCTATACTTTCATTTATATGTCTTTTTGTGTGGTTCTTTCGGTAAGGTTATATCACTTTATGCATGACAAAGGGCGATGTTGAGGATGGAAGAAGTTTTATAACTGTTCAAGTATTATGTTGAAATTGAACACACAAGCTGAAACACTATACTATATTTTGTACATTTGGACGCCAAAGCACCAGATCAAGTCAATTTCGCCATGTTAATGATTTTGTGCAAACTTTGTTGTAAAAAGAAAAAGAATGAATGGAAGTAAGTGTCTCTGTCACGCTGTGTGTTGATTAACATCTCCAGTTTAAGTGCACTGGACCGATTCGGCATGAATGACTTACATAAATCGTTGAACTTTGCGATCTTCAGTTTTTTGTCATAGTAATAAAAATAAAGTTTCACTCGAGCGAAGACTGGCGTGAAGTATATACGGATAGAATTAGGTTGTCGTTTATCGAGTTAACGCTCATTGAAAACCGATTGTTTTTCCACTAGTATGGTGCACTTATCTGTACGACACATGTAGAAAAGTTCGCTAGTGACTTCCCGAAGGATGGGTAGTTTAACCCGGGCATTCCGGTTTACTCACCCATAAACTGACCTCTCTTATTTTAAGAGAAAAATTAGGGAATGATTTTGCATCAAATTAACAATCAAATAAGTAAATCAATAAACATGCCACTTATCCTGAGAAATCCTTTAACGTAAAATCGAAGCCTGGCCGGTCCGAGATGGATTCGAAATTATTGGCCTAGAAAGTTAATCTTCAGACGGGCCCACCGCTAGCTCAGATGGTTAAATCCATCAGTAAATCCTTGACCAATTAGGTCGCGCGTTCGAATCCAGCTCTTAATGTGGCTTTAAATCAGGAGATTTGTCAGGTTTACCAAATTCCTTTGCGGTGGTTTATTGCAGGTACTCCGTTTTCATCACCCGTTGAAACTGACTACTGTCATATAAGATAAAAACTCTTGAAAACAACGTAAAACATCAATCAAGTTAGTCACGCAATTGTGTGCCTCGGCGGAAAAAAACGCTTCATATAAATGAGTCAGCGAGATCTTCTACACTTAGATCTAAGTAAACCCTTTAAACTAACTTCAACTGAGCAATTTGTAACGTTTTCTTCAACGTACAAATCCATCTTTTCTCAATCTTGAGAATCAGCAATAATCAGCCCAGTGAAATTGTAACATAGATGCAAATGTGCTTCCTGGAATAGTCCCCAGTGCTTGACAGGAATTTGGCGCTTAAAATATCTTGTCTAAAGTAACAGCGTTTGTCTATACCTTTAGGCACGACGATAGATATAGCTAAGATCATTTGGTCAGCAAATAGCATTGTGCTAAATTATATATAGGTGTATCCACGGCTTCCAGGCTTCAACAGACTTACCCGCACTGTATATTACCTGATTTTATCGTCTTATTAGGAAATCTGCAGGCCTAATTCTATATTTACATTAGCATCAATACCAGAGTACGCCATGTAGATCCTACGTTTATTTAACATTAAAACATGGAAACTAAAAGAAATCCGATCCTCTTCAAGACTCAAGCCCTAATTATCTAATCTTTACTTTCATATTTCGATTAAGGCGTATGTGCTTCCTTGATACAGTGTAAGAATATAGGCTATCTGAGATCAATATGTACGTATTTACAGACGTCATAACCCTACACATGTTGTAATGCTGCACTAATTACACCCTGCCCATTAGTCGAACTCGTTTATGCATGTAAGCTTGAGGTTTTACGTCGTACTTAATAGTCACAGGACGACGAAGGTGTCATTAGGCGAGTGCACATGTACTGTGTCTTCTTGTGACAGGGCGAGTCCATACTGAAGTATCATGTCGAAGACACCTGACAGGACATTGCACCCAGTCATTAAACTTACACCGGAGCAACCAACCCCGTTTCCCTTGTTCTAACCATTCAGTACTGACTGCAACAAAGCCAGGTCACAACAAAATAACAGAAACTCTCCTTAAAAGAAACAGTTGTGCGGTGAACAACTTCTAAAACAATTATGCAAATTGTTTCCTTATTTCTACTTTAATTTACATCTTAAAGTAGATAGTTAATAGTTTTCTTGGTTACACAAGCACTTTGTTATACAACATAATACTGGAATGCGTATATAAAGAAAGAAAATGTGTCTTCACTGTTGACGCAGGGTAGCTAAATAAATGACTCATACAGCAGTCAATGTGTCATGTGAATGCCTTTTTGATCTGTCATTGTTACTTACATGTGTAAACAAACACACAAATAGCCCTGCTTGTATAAGTCAACAAGACGTTCTCGCATGGCGCTACAAACTGCATTTTGCAAACTTCCCATCAAAACAAAAAGCGTTCTGCTACATTACTTTATGTACATTCTGGTTTTAGTGGGTAGGCCTGTAGGCTGTTGTCTAAGCCTCCCTGGAAGTACAGGTCAAGCAGTTTTATAACGCACCAGAAGACAATCTAGCTGTTTTATGCTTGAAATAATTTTTATCGTTACAGACTATATCCCTGCATGAGATTAATGAAAGTTAGTTTGAAACGGTTGAGTGACCACGTCGGTCATACATCCCGAAAAAATGATAATCATCACTTTTTTCTTTGTCTTTTTCACATTAATGTTAGTGTGATAGTACTAAATGTACATGTAGTTTTTTTTTTTTGGGTTATGTAAATACAGTGGCACGTGTTGTTTTTGTCAACTTCGGTGTTAGTGCAGTTGCAATTATTTTTCTGTCAATGTTGGTGTTAGTGAACTTTGTATAAATATATGTGTGTGTGTGTGTGTGTGTGTGTGTGTGTGTGTTTATATATATATATGGGGTCACTTGCAATTACTACAAGTCAAAGCCCTTATAACTTCACGTGTTCACGTGCAGCCACTACAAAGCAAATAAAGTTTTGAAAAATATGTCATTCTCCACATTCTTGAGGTATGTAACATGACGCTTCAGCAGTCAAACTTAGGCCCAGTTATGTACTCCTGGAGGAGAGTATTAATTTTCTTCTATTCACGACCCTCTCTTCTATCTTCGACCCTATAAGTTCTATTTGTCCTTAATACAGAAAATGAAGAAGACATTCGTGAAATGCCATTGAAAAGATCTAATATACTTATGTATTGAATACTGATTTTACTCAGTCCCCAAGAACAAACCTTGCATCTTTCCTACATCACTGAAAATCTTTGAATGATTCCGTCCTATTTGAACGTCGTTTTTAGAATTGGCTTTGCGATTACTGATCCGAAACGTCCTTACTGGGTGACGCCTGGCATACGAATGTCTGTTTAGACACGTAGATTTAGATATATATTTGATTCAGTGAGACGCCGTACTCAAGAATATTTCACTTATACGACGGTGGTCCGGTATATGGTGAGGGAGCACGTGCTCAACCAGACCGCCGTCATTTGACATGTAATTTTGACAAAGCTGACATAAAGAGAGTTACATTCAAACGCGAGATCTCATTGGTGAATGGCATGTGTTCCTGAAGCGAGATTGGTGCCTTAGCATGTATAATTGCCGGTTGCCGCCATATTGGAGTATTTAGCTGTTCATTTATTTATCTGAATTGTTGTCTAACGCCACACTCAAGAATTTTTTCTTTCATTTGTACTATGCCGGACAGAATTATTGACAGAGGAAACCTCAGTGCCCGGGGAAAACCACATACCTTTGGCAATGTATTGAGGAGACTTCCCACGTGTGACGACCAGATATGACAAATGGTCCTCAACAAACTTAAACCGCACCCGGCCACATAGCGTTGAACTGACTTATAGTCACCGAGCCCACACGAACAATGACATATCTACAAATTCGCTGTCCGATCCCGGGATTGAGCCTACATCTCGTTTGGCCTAGTGATTTAAATACAAAAGTCGTGGTTTCCCCTGGGCTCGGCCCGGTTCCCTCCGACATAATGTTAGCCATCGTATAAGTGAAATATCCTTGAAAACGGCGTGAAACACCTATCAAGCAAATAAATAAACAAGCGTCATAACCACTCTGCCACGATCCATTCCAGCCGTCCTGAGTAAGACACGCCTCATTTGTTACTGACACGTGAACAGACACGTGGATTTTTTTTCTTTCTGCATGTACACGTCATTTACATGTATACATGCACCTTAAAATGTATTCAAATCTTATCCAAAACAGTTGTGAGCGAAGACTCTATGCGTGTGTTAGTTGGCATATTTGTATGCAAATGACGTATAATGACTCATGCTGACAATATCCTTCACAGTGGGTTTTTGCATTATTTATACGTCGCACGTGATACAAAAGGCATTAGGAGTGATCACTTATATATGTTTATAGCCTGTAATATTCAAATGTTCAGGTGACGGGTAAAAAATTATTCACTGTCGAACAGATCACTAAATTAACGGGGTATCGCCATTTGGACAATAATTTAGTCATAATGTTTCCGATGTTAAAATGAATGGAACGATCGCAACTTGCGTAAAAGAAAAAGAACCGTTACAACTAAGAAATTAACAAAAAAATGCGTTTTAAAATACAAAATCAACATTTAAACATTTTTTATCACAATAATGTACAGAAATTATTACTGTGCTGATGTTTTTACTTTGCCCTTCTTTACCTTTATTATGCTTTAAAAGGGATATTGGAAATAAATTGCACTAATATTGAATATAACATTTTTGCCCTGTTTAACTTACTATATATAGGTATTTAGAATATTTTCTCGCCTCCTAACATCATATTTTAAGAAAAATAAGGACGTTCTGGGGGACAAGAAGACATTTTGAGCCCCAAGATCACTGTTACAAACTTTATTAGTCTTATTTAGTGGTTCTAGACAATTTTTAAAATTTATCAACTTAAACAATTTATGGAGGCAAAGAAAAAATATTTCTAAATCGGACCAACTTGTCTTCACATTTCGGAGTAAAGTTGAAGTCGAACACTTGGAGTTTATATGTCCGGTATTGTCACGTGACCTGTGGACACCTGTAGCGTTCACACCTGTGATATGCAAATTAGACAGCTAGAAAATAATGACCTCATAAAGAGTCAGAAATAATGAGTGTCATTTATATGTAGGTAATAGAGTTTCGACGAAAAATCGAGCTTCAGTCTAAGGGCAGGTTGGGAGGTCAGTAGAGGGTCATCCATCCAATGAGTGTATTAACCACCCGCCTTTCACACAGATCTATTGCTTGGTGCATCGTTTTCATCAGTTATATATAATACACGACTCCATATATTTCGGTAGCTTTCGGTTTTCGTAAGTTACCTCAGATATATCTGACTTAAAAAAAAATTTGAAATAAAATTCTCGTTTAATATGACTTCGTATGTCTCGCTATATTTGTCTTGCAGCAGCAGGCCCTAACCTCATATACAACGCGTCATGTCTTGCTGTGGTAACTTCATACAACGCGTCATGTCTCGCTGTAGTAACCTCATATACAACGCGTCATGTCTCGCTGTGTTAACTTCATACAACGCGTCATGTCTCGCTGTAGTAACCTCATATACAACGCGTCATGTCTCGCTGTGGTAACATCACACAACGCGTCATGTCTCGCTGTAGTAACCTCATATACAACGCGTCATGTCTCGCTGTGGTAACATCACACAACACGTCATGTCTCGCTGTAGTAACCTCATATACAACGCGTCATGTCTCGCTGTGGTAACATCACACAACGCGTCATATCTCGCTGAGATAACATCCCTCTGCACGTCATGCTTCGCTGTAGTAACTTCATACAACATGTCATGTCTCGCTGTGGTAGCATCACACAACACGTCATGTCTTTCTTTGGCAGTTGTAATGTCATGCAACATGCCATGTATAGCGTATTAGTCTATATTCGTCTTGCAGCAATAGGTCGTGGGCTTCCCCGGGCTCTGCGCGCTTTTCTCCCACCATAATGTTGGCCGCGCTCAAATAGGTGGAATATTCTTGAGTACGGCGTAAAAGATCAATCAAATGCATCAAATAAACTTTTAACATTATATGGCATGTTATGTGTCGATGCAATAGTCTTTTAGAAGTAACCTCATATAACACGTGATGTCTTGCAGTAGATATCTCATGCAACACGTTATATGCTTTGTATTTGCTTTGCAGTAATAGTTCATGTTTTCGCTGTATTATTCTGTCAGTTACAGTTAATGTTTTCACCAAGACTGGCAGAAATAGCTCACTTTAAACTCGCTGTATTTGTGTTGCAGTATTAGTCCGCTTTCTCCCTATATTTGTCTTGCAGTAATAGCTCACTTTCTCGCTGTATTTGTGTTGCAGCATTAGTCCGCTTTCTCGCTGTATTTGTCTTGCAATATTAGTCCGCTTTCTCGCTGTATTTGGCTTGCAGTAATAGTTCACTTTCTCCCTGTATTTGTCTTGCAGTAATATTTCACTTTCTCGTTGTGTTTGTCTTCCAGCTGGCGTCGTTGATCAACCAAAACAACTCAGACCTGTTACAAATCACCCTACAACTGCAGACTCCTTCGATGACAGTGTTCGCTCCAAACAACCAGGCGATTCTCCACTTTAAGCGAGCAAACCCGGCTGGTGTCGAGAACGCCACACTAGTCAGAAACATCATCCTAAACCATGTCCGTAAGTTATCTCCCCTTTAATAGCCCTAAACAGTCATTCACTGCATAAACAATGGGGCACCATCGTTAAAAACGGTTTCTGTGTCGTAGTTTTGTTGTATTTTATTGGTTATTTATTTGATTGGTGTTTTACGCCGTACTCAAGAATATTTCACTTATACGACGGTGGCCAGCATTATGGTGGGAGGAAACCGGAGCGAGCCCGGGGAAAGTTTTGTTGTAAGTATGCCTAGAAATGGTTAACTGTTGATAACAAATATGAACAATTTATGTACCATGAGAATAAAACCAACAAAAATATGACCGCTCATTGCCTATTAATTAGCTACTATTACTTACTTTTTTATGTACATATTAGTTAAAGATTTTTAACCCCTTTGTGTGATTTCCATTTATCTAATCATTGATTACGGCTTGTGTGATTTTCATTCACCCAATCATTTATTACGGCTTATAAGGGGCCGTAAACCCCAACTGAGGTAAATCAACAAGAGGACGGATTTCTCTGAGAACATGTGTGACCATTTGCGAACTATCACACTGTCGTCGTTTCTCTGGTTCTACTCTCTGTGCTGTACGTCTATCACTTTCACGTCACTGCTCTGGTTTTACTAACTGTGCTGTACGTCTAACACACTGTCGTCGCTGCTCTGGTTTTACTCTCTATCACACTGTCGTCACTGCTCTGGTTTTACTCTCTATGTTGTACGTCTATCACACAGACGTCACTGCTCTGGCCTTACTGTCGTCACTGCTCTGGTTTTACTCTCTATGCTGCACGTCTTTCACACTGACGTCACTGCTCTGGTTTTACTCTCTGTGCTGCACGTCTAACACATTGTCGTCACTGCTCTGGTTTTACTCTCTGTGCTGTACGTCTCTCACACTGTCGTCGCTGCTCTGGTTTTACTCTCTATGCTGTAGGCCTACGTCTATCACACTGACGTCATTGCTCTGGTTTTACTATCTGTGCTGTACGTCTAACACACTGTCGTCGCTGCTCTGGTTTCACTCTCTATGCTGTACGTCTATCACACTGTCGTCGCTGCTCTGGTTTTACTCTCTATGTTGTACGTCTATCACATTGTCGCCACTGCTCTGGTTTTACTCTCTGTGCTGTAGTATTTTATGTTTTTTTTTTGTTTTTTTTTTGACAGTGATCAATCAAACAGTCAAGTCATCAGTCATCGCCTCCAACATGAGAGCATTAAGTGCTTTGAATCGCCCACTCTGGTTTGTTAAAACTGTAAGTATCCATCTCCATGATTTCATATTCAAACATACTCCCATACCAAACTACTGGGTGTCATTTATAAATTAGAAAGTGGCTTAAAAGATAGGACAACAAATAATGTAACCTTTGTTAATTTGAACGAGAAGTAGAAGCGGACTTAAACAGCCGAAGTCATTTTAGTTGGCTAAAGCAACAGTGCTTGGTAATACTATGAACCAAGTTTAAATCTGGATTCCTAAAGAGACCAAGGGATGCGCCAGGTCAGAGAAACGTGAAACACGATGCAGCCACACCAGTGCTCTACGTGGGGTTTGCGTGCGTCAGTTTTTCTAGAACTTTCGTCATCGTTTTTTCCATACCCAATCCTATTTGCCCATCCAACTGTCAATCAAATGACATAATAATTTATGGGTTTCGCCCTGGCTCCTCCCGGTTTCCTTCCACTTAATGCTGGCCGCCGTCGAATAAGTGAATTATTCTTGAGTACAGCGAAAAACACCAATCATATAAATGAAATAAATAAACGTAATAATGAAGGTCCCGTGTCTTTGCAGGCTGACAGAGCAACTGTTAACGAAGCCAAGATTGTCGCGGCCGACATGATGGCCTCCAATGGTATCATCCACATGATCGACGGGGTACTGTTCCCCCTGGGGGAGACCATAACTGTGGGTCAAGCCGTCATGGATAACCCAGAATTCAGGTGATACATTGGCCCAGGGGTGCGACAAGGATGTAGGGGGGGAGTTATACTTCCAAACTTTCCGCTTACAAAATTTAATTCCACGCAACACATCATTCTCTGCTGTTACGCTGCATTTCTTGCGAACTACGTCATTTCTCTAGAAGCACAACAATACAGAATCAGTGGCATGTTACAGAAAGAACAAAGTCACTACGCCACTTCCACCGACTTGTGTTAGGCCGGCATGGGTTCCCATACCTTATGAAGGAAGGCTATGGAATGCTGAAGCTGATACTGCGCGCCATGCACTACTGCGCAGTCTTACTTTTAAGTCTTTTATCTTTATAAAAACAGAATTCTTCGACGATTTCTGAGTGTGGTTTTGTCATGTGATCTCCCATCACCATTCTGCTAACAGTTACAGGGTATATATACAGGTCGTACAATTAGTATTTCCTAAAGGTGAATACGCTATAGCTTAAATGTGTAGGCCTACCGTTTACCCTCACTCGATCGGCTTGCAGTTTACATTTGTGGTTGTTGTTTCAGTGGCCTGAAGGCGTTCGTGGACTTAGCCCCGGAGATTAAGAACATGTTAGTGAACCAGAGTCACATGGTCACCGTATTTGCCCCCGTGAACGAGGCCCTTCCAAGCCCGGATGGATTCTCCAGCACTGAGATCGACGCGGTGAGTTGCACATCGCCATGGCAACCATTTCGTGCCATGTCAATTTAGAGCCAAGGCATTAAATGAGTACATGATTCTGTAATAAAGATGTAAGATGTATATGGTTTTATGCGGCCGACAAGGTTAGCACCCTCGCGAGGCGTAATGACCCAGAAGCCTCTGAGTCCAAGTCCAGCTCATGCTGGCTTCCTTTCCTGCCGTACTTGAGATGGTCTCACAGCGATCGAATCCGAACTGTGTAGAGCTTACTAACCAATGAGTGTAGGGAGATAAGCGGTTGTGTACATGTATTAGTTAAAGTAATTGTCGTTTTTCCCTTTATATTTTCGACAGGTTCTGAAACGTCACATTGTCGTCAACAACGTCCTGTTTGCCAATTACTTCAGCCGTGGCGGCAGGATTGGGACATACCATGGAGACATTATGACCAAGTATATGTCCGACAATGGTACGACACTGCAACTTCATTGTCACATACTGCAAATACTAATCCGCTATTTATCCATTTGCTATTTTAGTTTTGTTTGTATTTATTTCACCTATATTGACTCGGTTAATAATTTCTGCTGGAGAAATGTTTACAGCTGGAAGAAGTGTTCAGAGCAAAATCGGCAACGTCTAGAGGAAACCGGGCAATGCCTGGATGAAACCGTGCAATATCCGCATGAGACTGGGCAATATCTGGATAAAACTGTGGCCATGGGCAATAGTTTATGCAATCATAAAAATAATGTGTAGGTTTCCCTATACAGAAGTAAGCTGAAACAATGTCTGTGGTTAATGAAAAGAAAACCAAATATATAATGTTTCCTTTACGGTACCTGAATTTACACTACAGGCACAAATATCGGCTTAGGAAGTTATCAATCCATCAGTAAATCAACTACCTAACCAAACAATCAATCACTCAAAGCAGTCAATATCCTCTCTGTTTCTAGTGTACCTGAAGAACTCCGGTGATCTCTGGTCACGCGTTGTCAGCTCGGCGGGAATCCCCATTCTCAATGGGGTCGTTCACCGTATCAATGGGGTCCTGGGCCTCACGACGGGGGTCAATCTGGTGGAGGCTCTGGGGCTGAACGGTCTGACGTGAGTAATGACATTGAAGAAAGATAGGAAGATAACTGCGGTGTGTTTTTCGAGGTGGCATAAGTTATATACAAAAACAATATTTACTCTGTAATTCACCACAGGGAAGAGGAGGGTAGATCTACAAACATTACTGAAGAGATACAAGTGCCTGCTGTAAGTTTAAACAATTAATTTACCATAGAGTACATTTACACGAACACGAACTTCAGCGTAACTTTACATGGTGGTGGTGTGTATTTGATTTGCGCTTCAGCTGCAAAAAAGAATCGTGCGATGTTGGGCTTTTCATAGCACCTTTGAAAATGACCTTATAAATTTACAGTCAGAAAAGAGCTGCTTATCTGCCATAAAACGCAGTGTGTGTCAAACTGCCAGCAAATATTACTGTATAAAAATAGGGGACTTGGTATTACCTCTTTCAAGGGTTCCAAATATACAAATTGCCCCTAAAACAGCTTTTCCTAGCAAGGGGCTGCTTTGGGTAAAAGATCGTTTTTAAAACTTCTTGATAATGGGAACACGCTTAAACTGATTTCTACATCGCTTTTTTGTCTATTTTCTTTTCATAAATGTACGTTTATCTTTGCAGGCAACTTAAAGGCAAAGTTACAAACGAGAAGCTGGACAGCGCCTTGATGGACAAGTCACAAAATTACACAATTTTTGCCCCGTCAAATTCCGCCTTTGAAAAATTCACTTCACCTTCGGAACCCCTGTCAACGGTAAGGGCCCACGACACGGAACCGGTTCCACACGGCCATTTTGTGACTTGAGTCAAAATTTGAAACTTCTTCACAACTCGTAGTGTTTGGTACTGTAAAATGAAATTTTGATATATTTATCCTAGGATAGAACTGATGACGTAGATTCACTTGCTGCTGCCGTTGTTGTTGTATAGATCTTAAAGCGCCACGTGATTAAGGGAGCAGTAATGAGTTCCGACTTAAAGGCTGCTCAGACAGTACAGACGTTAAACAGCGGTGAGACGATCACCGTGACGAAAACGCACGGAAAAGGTGAGTGGTCATTCTCCAGTTAATTAGTTAATTATCTATTTATTTAAGCCACTTAGGCCTGAACAGCATCTGGTGGAGGAAACCGGAATGCCCGGAAATAACCATCGCCCTTAATTTGTCAAGTACCTGGCAAACTTCCTGACTTGAAGCCACAGTCGAACTACCTGTTGCAAGCGCTAGAATCATGTCTACGACCGTATCGGTTCGGGTCTGTGAAAAGATCGGTGTAGAAGACAAATGGGCTGGTGATGACTTCTTTGCCAAGAGTAATCTACACGTAGTCATACCAGAGATTGTTGTAGTTCATGAGTTTTATAAGCACTTATATAACTTTAGGAACAAATGAAATACCACCTGTTGGAACATTACAGACTATTTTCTCATTAATTTTTACAATGTTTTGCACGCTAACAAGATTTAACATATTGAATACGTTTGTGCCTGTGACCCTTTAGGCTAACATTTTCCACGTTTTAAGGTCGCTAATAATTTCATGGTGTTTATAATTTTGGTTTTTCTCTAAGGTTTTGTGTAATTTGCGGCCTCACCCTTGAAATAGCCTTTATAAAGGCGTCACACGCGGATGGAATTTTTCACAATTCACTGCAGAGTTAAACATTAAAATTATTACGAGGATCAGCTAGCAAGGTTTTCCCACTTTCTCTTTCTAGTGTATGTGGAATACAATGGAATTCAGGGCACAGTCATATCGGCGGACAAAAAAGCCTCAAATGGAGTGATCCATTTCATCGACATCGTCCTGAGCGGTGCCGCTCCTCTCCGTCTCTCTGTCTTCTTACTGATGCCGCTCCTCGCCATCCTGATGCTCTAACAACAACTACAAATGCCACACAGAAACAACAACAACAACAACTGTAACCATGTTTACCGGAGGAGAAAGCTTGGAATGATGAGTTCGCGCATGGCTGTTCCGCTCATTTTTGTAGTACGGACAGGGAAGGCAGTTTTTGTGGTTATGCGCCTTTATGTTCTGTGTAAACTTGAGTGAACAGGAAAATATCTGAGGGTAAAGAGAAGCAAGAACTAAAACCAAATGAAGTCATCACCATCTACGAGCGTTTACTCATATGAAATGAGTGATGCTATACGGGCAGTCCACTGGATCACCTGTGTACTGCAGTTTGGTTGTATTGAGAACATAGTAAAGACTTCAGTGGTAGCTAATTCACAACAATTACGATTCCACACGGGTAGACCCCTCCTCACCCCACCCCCACCCAATATGTTGTCAGCGTTATCAAGCCTATTGTTTTGCATTCTTCAACTGTCCTATAAAACACGCCAAGTTACGTGTTTTGAGAAGTCAGTTGCCGAAACTACTGTCTCCGTTATAAGGAATGCATGATCTTCGTCAGGTGCATCAGATGATCAGCATATAGCATTTAATTATTCCTGTATATAGGTAACTAGAGTTGCAAATTATACTCGTACTTATTTTGAGTTGTCTCCCCCCTGCTCTACCCGAAAATACGGCAGCATGATCATATTTCCTAAACCTCAATACGTTCGCTTTACATCGCTGCCACAACTAGACAAGCTTGATTTTTCTAGTCTGTGCGACGCACGATGACCTGTTTAGTTTTTGCCTCACCACAGATGTCCTCGCGTGAAACTATGTATTTAGTACTCATCAGTACAACTGCTTCAGGTGTTGGCTAAAATCAAGTAGTGCTAGCTGTGAATAAAGAGAATGCACGTGTAATGAAGTATAATTCGAAACACAGGTGGATGCAAAGTTTTTGTGTTTTCTGACATCACTTCCGGCCTCATTACCGCGATATTTCTGTGAAACATTTGGTGGCAGTGATATAAAGTTGTGCAGTGGGTCAAGTGTTGATCGGGTAGCGTATAGTTTTTAGTTTACTGATTAGAAATTAATCCTGTAGACCTTTTGGTAAACACCAAATACCGTTATGTTTTAATATGGAGACACCACACCTATTTCATATTGTGTCTCTCAGAACCGTCAGTTCGTATCAAAGGTATTGTTTGTTTGTTTTTTTTTTTCTTTGGAGGATTGGATTTTTTTGGAGTGGCACCGATTTTAGTGCTGAAACTTGGCGAGACCATTTTGGTTTCAAACTCTTAATTCATGTAGGCTTACCCTGTCGCCAGCAATGTGTTACCATCCAGTTTTCAGCACTTGGATCTGTGATACTCACGAGAATTGCTATCCGACACCATGATAGAACTCTTCCTAATACTTCCTTTCGAGTTATAATCTGTTAATATGTTTTGTCTGTATTTTAATTTATCATTGGAACGTTGACAAAATATCTGTCTTGTACATGTAGTCTGGTCGATGGATCGACTATCACATCCCGCAACTGTGTCGTTATCTTGGCTTAGTTTGACTTCTTGTTGAAGTTTTTCAGAAACAGTATTTCAGAATGCCCACGTATGCCGCGTGTATGCCGCAGTTGTGGTGGTTACCATGCTGGCGCGTGTATGCCGCCATTGTGATGGTTACCATGGTGGCGCGTGGATAATGACGATGCTTTAGTCGAGGATGACGACATTGTTTGAAGTTCACGTCTGCACACCTATAGTAATAAAATGTGTTTTATACAGACAAAGAAAGTGTTGCGTTTGCACACATTGCCAAAATTTTGTCTTTCGTGTTTCTGTTTAGTTATTTATTTATTTACAAGATTAAAGTTTTACGCCATACTCAAGAATATTTCACTTTTACGACGGTAGTCAGCATTATGGTGGAAGGAAACAGGACAGAATCCGTGAGGACACCTACGATCTTTGTGTTTCTAGTCACAGAAAAGCGCGTCACATTTAACAACACTTTTTTTTTAGTGTTGCCAGTCAAACAATACAGTAAAAGTCATACAGGATGGATGATAAAACCAGAGCTGCGACGATAATAGGCAAATGGTCACACGTAACCGGTGAAATACGGCCTCTTGTCAATTTATCTCGGTTGGTGCTTTGTTCTAACTGTTCACATAAATACTTAAATACTAGCAAGTTTCATACCATCTAGATGGCACAACGGCTTAAGCAGAATTAGGTCAAAAATTAAACTGGTGTCAGTTTCAGTGTATTAGAAGACAAAGGTTTAGAATTACTCAAAATGCTGTGTTATCATCGTATTTAACACACTGTAACTTTCTGCACAATAGGCCACATCAGAATATCAGGCCTCTCCATGGACTGCGTACCCTTTCCCGAGCAATGGCGGCTCCCGTGTAAACCAGATTGTCATTGCTCTCTTGAAGTACATGTGTGGTTATGTCAGCAGTTTATCCCACAAATAAAGGCAGGAACTCATGCTACACTACAGAGTTTTTGGTCCTAATTCCATTCGGTTAATAATGTTCCTCCTTATACCTCCTGGGTCAAAGGGAAGAATTAAAACGGCTGAATAACGTGAAAAGTAAAACATTCGTGAATAAGACAAGTTAACAAGAACAGTTGTTTTTCAATTTCGAGTACACGAATGTGCTGAAAAAATTAACCCAGTCAAACTATATTTGACACAAGAAAGTTTGAAACGAAAGAAAAGCCTAACATAGGTAAATTGACAAGCGGTCGTATTTCACCGATTACGTGTAACCATTTGGTGATAATCCCCCTGTCGTCGCTGCTCCGATTTGACTCTCCACGCTGTAGTTTTTATATTATCACACAAAGAAAACTGTTCTCCCCTCTTCGATAACCTCGTTTCATGTTAAAATCGATTTAACAGAAGTGCTGACCTAGACATGTGCTCCGTTCCACGAAGGAATCATAATTGTAACATATCTTCAGCAGGAACCTCCGTGGCCTAGTGGTTGGCGTGTTAGCGCAGCATAACGACCCAGAAGTCTCTCACCAATGAGGTCTCTGTGAGTTCAGCTCATGCTGGCTTCCTCTGCGGCCAAGCGTGGGAAGGTCTGCCAAGAAACCTGCGGATGATAGTGGATTTTCCAGGGCTCAATCCGGTTTCATCCCACCCTAATGCTAGCAAGAAATCTTTGAGCATGGCGTAAACACCAATTAAACAAGAGATAATAACCGAGAAAGAAAGTCAGGTCTTAACTGGTTACCCATTCAGAGCATTCGTTTGGTCTCCAGTACAGCACGCCAAACCACTTGGTCAGAAAATAGTAAATATAACTTTGAGTTTCAGACTATGTTTGAACAAATATCAATTGCCCAATCAGAAAATTCCCGAAGACAGCAAGACACGGTAGTAAGTTTGTCATGTTGATTTATACAGTCGACGGTTTTATTTAACAACAGTTTGTGGAGGAAATCGATTTGATTTGTAAACCTGGTGTGGTAAAGCGGAGAATCGGCCCCAGAAGAGGTACGACAAGAAAGTGCAAATTTCAAAATCCCTGCTCTTTTCTGTAAATTTTCTAATCAAAAGTACAAAACTTGGTCGAAGCATTCATAAAAGTGAAATGACCATAAAAGAGATGATTTTTAGTAGTAATAACCCCCCAACAACTCACTCTCTATCAAAAGTCAATGTTTCATTCAAATAAAGACACTGTATTCTTAATTTATAGTATGCAGATCAACGTTAACCAGAAAAAATACTTTTACTAAAACTTTCATATGTGTACTTCTAGGTACTGTCAAAGTTTCATTTTGGGTAATGTTTGTCTTCATGTATAAAATATAAACTTTCAGTTTTGTCATATTTTGAAAAGTTTAAAATCCGTATTTGTGACAGTCTGTCAGGCATCCATCATAATATAGCCATGACGTCACTGTGGGGAGCAGGTTGCACCTATAGGAAGAGTTCGAATCTATGTGGTTGTCTTTTGTTCCTTTTCTTCAGATGCTTACTATTGAGTGAGTATAGGTTTAGGCCGTTTTGCGTTAAATAAGTTTTATCATGATTTAGTATGGATAATTGTCAAGGCGTGGTATTACGTAACGTGGCAACTATAGCGAAATCATACGTGAATCTTCTATAATGGGCCTCTGCCGATTCTCACCAATAGACCCATAAAAAGAAGTAGCGTTACGAGTGTGTCAGGAGCTGTCGTTTACAATTATTGTCAGTTTCCCTTATTGAGGTACAGAATTTCTTGCACTTGAGACGACTTCCCGCCTTAAATTACCGGGTCCTTTGTCAAGTTACTGACGAATCTTCCCACATACGACTTACAGATCTGGGGCTAGTTGTTCAAACATGTATTAAAAGTTAGGCCAGGCTTAAATCTTAATACCAGTCTCGATCTAATACACTTCAGTCTGAACTAAATTTAATACACTTTTGAACAACTGACCCCCTGCACACCGCATTTTTGGGAGACAGGTGGCTTTTAACGAACGTTAGACTGCACATGCGCACACGCCAGCGTCGTCGGGCGATTATTGCCACCAACGACCAACAAGCAGTGAAAGAATCAGTGAGGAATCTACGCCTTCCTAGGAAGAGTTCTGCAAAGAATATTTGACTATGATGAAATCTATTTCATTGCACAACAAGTAATAAATCAAAGTGACCAGCAAATTTCTATAGCATAACAATTTTATTCATTTAACGACATCTACACAGACAGTTTGTCTACATGTGCCCTAGCTACAGACATTCAGAACACTATTGGCGATTTGAAGACAGTGTCGTTTCTCAGCTGGTCATCTTATATACAGACATGGATTGAATACAGTGGGTAGGGATCAAGATACAGCTGGCAAGGTATTTGGTATAACATTGTCAAGGGAGTTTTTAAGCTTTAACCCGAACTACCACGTTTAAATTTAGATAAATTGATGTATACAAATGGAAACACCTTGGATAAGACCACGGAACTGAGCATAACGTTTGTTTTCCTTGTGAACACATTGGAGTTGTCTGTATATACACCGTGACAAAACGTGGCCTACATGCACGCACAGTTATTTGTGTGGTGTGGTGCTACTGTCGTTACGCTCTGACCAATAACTAACGCTCAAAGCAGCTTGAGAACAACTAGTATGTGTGGATCCACAACTCTACAAAGATAAAATACATTTCTGTGGAATGTGTCAACATTTTACCCAAATACATTTTCCAATTATCTTAGGAAACAGGACAAAGCTCTTCTGGCTCAGAAACACCCATATATATTCCACGGTCCCGTTCTAAAACCGATCGAAGGCCGAGCTGACTATAACGCCAATGACTACACATGTGTAAGACGTATGTTGCCACCGTAGTTATAATTACGAAATCGTCTAACATTTCTAAGATATCGAAGAATGGCAAGGTAATGCTTTTCTACGCTACGCTGTTTTAGATGTTCTAACATTTACACAGACAGATTTAAGACACAGATAATCACCAACATCCATAGAATTACGTTGAATAGAAGACGCCCGCAGGCAGGCAAGAAAAATAACCATCAAGATTACGCCTAAATCTTTAAAAAATGCTCAAGCTTTTTCAGTAATTTCACAACACGAGACGTATATAAATGCCTAGCACCTTTGCAGCTAAATCAGCTATCAGCACGTTGACGTGATCAACAGTGTTCAACAAGATATTAAGTGACAGTCAACAAAGTAAACGGTGAAAATCAACAATACAGATTGGCAACCAGATTTCAAGTAGCGAAAATTGACATCAACAGTTTCAGATGTTGCTCAAAAGCAGACAAACAAACGGTCAAGGCCCAGTTTCGAGAAACTACTATTTTTTATTATATTGGTTAGGTAAAGGTGTATTGTTTGGGCACAATTTTTGCCTAGCACATAAAGTCTTTGTTTGACTTGAGCCTTTTCCAAAAACACTATTTTGACACCGGGAACTTTTACTGAACTTGGGAAGTTTCGAGACACTGGATTAAATAAATGGGGTCTAAAAGCACTTGTCAATGTGTTGAACTGATCAAAAGGTGGTTATAAATGTCCCTATGAAAAGATAAAAAAAAAGATATCAATTCTATAACTTCATTGTACCTGATGTGCCTGTTTTGTACCATAAACATCAACGACATTTTGATTACATCAACGTAGTTCGGTGGGTCCAGGATAGCCGACAGTTCCTCTGGGCCTCAAATGGCGTGCCTCAATACAAAACAATAACTCAACCGGCTGAAAAGAAGTTTTATTTTTACACACTTATGTTTGATTATGATCTCGTATCACGTGAGTTCCACTCCAAATTTGTTTAAAAAGAATACGATGTAGATTCCTTTAAACAGTAACAAGACTTGACCAAAGCTGTTTGCACGGCGTGTTTCACTCAGAGCCAAAGAAACTCAAAACAAGTCATTAGAGTTGTCCATGTCCACTTACATATGACTGGCCTGGACACATAGTTTCGCTAAAACCCAAAGTGGCCCTGTGCCTGAGGGGTGGGGAAGGAGGTTGGGTTCCAATAAGCCATTTCTGACTCTATTCATACTTTAAAACCTCGTCACCATGCTTAGCTTTTGGTACTAAATAATTTGACATCTGACATATTTATCTTACTGAGAACGTCAAAATTTTTATGGCCAAAAGATCCCATTTCAAATTTTGACATACATCCGAGTCAAGAATAGCTTTTCGAATCGGTCTTCTATATATCAGCAGAAGAGACAGACATGAACAAATCCCTCTTATATCACAAATAACGCTACTGATTAAAAATGAGACTTGTGTCTCGAGAAAGAAATCTCACTGATGTTTCTAATAAAAAAAAAAAAATTCAACAAAAGCATTGCATAAGTCAAATCTATATGGAACGGAACAAAATGTCCGCCACATCCTCTTCATTACAGGTGCAGCGGAATCACAGCTTTGGTTACAATGATTAACAGTTAATTTTAACAAGCTTCTTGTTAGAGCGTCTATACGGGGACTGGACATGCGTGAGGGATACAAGGGATACAGGCTACACGCTGACTGGCTGTCAGTTGAGATAGGATTTCCTGGGTGAAGTCCTACAGCCTTGTTCACCTTTGAACAAATGTACAGTACCTATATTTCAGCTTAGCCTAGGCATAGTCTGAAACTACCTTTCACCTCAGCGAATCAGCAAAGGTTCTGTATCCCTTTAAGCTATCTTTAAATTCTGGGAGAGCTCTTTTGGTGCTTATTGTACATGTAGCTACAGCTTTTCCTCCAAACCTGCCATTCCAATGAGCCCAATCGACGTTTCAGGAGTCTCGAGAGTTCACGCAGATATCGACGAGACAGGTGGGGGCTCTCACAAACTAACGTAGATAAAAGACGTTATTTTACGGTAGTTGCGGGATTGCATGCACATCTCTCTGATCTGTCGATTCGACGGTGCCGTTGGCATCTAATGTAAACCTAAGTCTTTTAGCTGTGGTAGCTTGCGAGAGCCCCCACCTGTCTCGACTATATCTGCGTGAACTCGCGAGACCCCTGAAACGCCGATTGGGCTTACAGCTAACATTCGTTACCAGCAATGTTTATTTAATGGGAATTTCAACATTGTCATCAGATCATTATCAGAGTCAGGGATATCTAATCACAACTTTTGTGAATTTGAGAAATTATCAACACTGGCCATTGCACTGTATTACCCCCAAAACACCTCAACTTGAATATCAAATTGTCCTTATCCAAAGAATTCATTAGGTTTAACAGCACAAGTTTTAACTCCCTTACATTTTTCACACATTCAGAATAATTTCAACATTTAAATGAAATTTAAATTTATACAAGTCCAACGTAAATGTTGTTTCATGAGTATTTTATCTCGGTAGTTAAGTTTAAGAGTTCATGGTCAAGCTGCCGCTATATTGTTTAAACCCACCGACCAGTGTCATCTGCATAATTTATAAAGGTCACATACTTTATTAATAATCTGCAAACCTGTATCACTATAAAATGTGCAACCTTCTACACCGCCATAAACTGTTTATATATATACATATATAACCCTCAAAACGCACTTCTGTTTTCACGAAACACAGCCGCACAAACTTTATAAAATGAGCGCCTACAGCAAGCCTGTAACAGTGTTCCTCCAAAATAGCCAATCACAGCAAGCCTGTAACAGTGTTCCTCCGAAATAGCCAATCACAGCAAGCTTGTGACAGTGTTCCTTCAAAATAGCCAATCACAGCAAGCCTGTAACAGTGTTCCTCCAAAATAGCCCATCACAGCAAGCCTGTAACAGTGTTCGTCCAAAATAGCCAATCACAGTAAACCTGTGCATACTGTATATACAAACAGTAGAGTTGTTCCCGCAAAATGAGTCCACTGGGGAAACTTTTCTCAACATTAAATAGGAAACCCCTCTTTCACTTTACAGAAAACTTTATATACAATTAACCTTGGAACAGTTATACATATCCGGCTACGGGAGAAATGGGAAAAAAATTCAAGAGCACACAGTTGAGGTGTTATTATTCTTCCTGGTGCATTGTTTTAACAGTATTAAAGTAAAATACTTCGATTATGTTATTATTTCCATTTTAATACACAAGTATAGGGGAAAATACGCCATTTATCATGACCCCAAAAATTTACATCCAAGTTGAATCCAACATGCACCTGCCTTGGACAGATAAGCAAATCCATCATAATGTTGAATTCTAATCCCAAATCTCCATGGTAGCGTCTTGAATCAAGTTCATCATCACGAATAAAACAGCACTAAATTTTATCAGTTCTTGAGATCTCACATGGAATGTGAAGTAACAAAACAACGCCATGCACTGGGGGAAAGAAACAGTGTGGCTAATGTTTTTGTCTTATTGCATACCCTTTGTACAGGGGGGGGGGGGGGAAAGTTGTGTCCCTGTATTCAATTTCGGCTGTTTTCACCAGAGGGCACTGCATGGCGTCAAGTATAGTAATGAAAAAACTTAACAGTATTTTTGGTTTACCCTCATTAAATATGAACACAGGTTAAGTAATATAAAGATAACACAAATGATGAACACCCACATATGACAAAAGAGTATACATAAGTAAGTAATGTATGTTTAGCAAGTGCATGCACAAGATTTTGCTTATAAAAGCAATCACCAGTTCTAAAGCTTTGCAGTAATATTCTTATTTCATTTTCCCTATCATTCATAAACTGAGATGTTATTTCAGGATTCTTCAGAATCATTTCGAATATAACTTGAAAATATCCCTTAAACTCTTTACCATTTGAAAACTTCACTTGTCCTCAGACCTCAGCTGTTTCAGACAACCACTTAATTTATATATTAATAAATCATGACTAATCTCATTGCAGCCTTTCTTGAAATTCTTCTCACAATAATGCAAGTTTATATAAATAGATAAATTAAATCTTGGGGTAATAACTATTATTATAAAGAATCAGTGACAGAATTTAAGAAGACCAAATAATGACCAGACCAAATTCAAGATTCTTTGTTGTGTCACTCCATCCTCGCCGACGAGGGTTATCTACCCTTCCATCACCATCAAAATGATTAAGTTTCAGTGGTGTTTGAAATGTTTCCTGTCAGCTTGTAGCCCATAATGCTCTCCAGTGGTTGCAGGATAAGAGAATTATCTCCCCTTTTTGGAAACTTGCTAACTAATGACTGTTCCACAGCTTTTCATCACGATATACCATTTTAGTTCGTAAATAGTAAAGAACTCTGATAAGTGATAAACATTTATCGGTTACAAGCTGACTTTTTATCTAAGAGGAATGCAGTAATAATCACTTGGATAGGCTCTGACCCAATCAAAATCTATGATACATCTCTTTCAACCAATCAAAATGCCTACTGCATCAGTATTTACATAAATTGCAAAAATCTCAACATACTTTCTGCAAAGCATAAAAAAATCTACAGACAGCAACTATACACGCAAAAAATACTTTAAGTCTCTACAAACAGTGCTTTTATACAACATTTTAACAAAGACTTTAAATTGTCACAAATCACCGTCCAGTTAAAGAGTAATGGACACATCAAGCAGAAAGTGTACAAGCCTCTTTAACTTCTGACTAGTTTTGTGCTTTAATATATTCTGGGTTCATCTTTGCAGTTTAAAAAAACATTGCATGAATTCAATGAGAAGGTCAACCCGGTCAGATAACACTGGCAAGGAGAGGACTTTCTGGATAAGACAAAATCTGTTCAAAGGCAGGTTTGAACCTTCAAACTGCGAAACAAACAACACAGAAATTACGATCTTTTAAGATTTACATTCTCACATAACATTTGTATGTAATCAAGCTTTTAAGGAAAACAGTATTGCAACCGGCTTTGTTACAAGATGCAAAAGTTCATAAACGTCTGCACATTACAAGCAGTTCTGCAGTCAGGTGTGCAACTTGTTACACGGTCAGCCTGTTCATGGAGTTGAAAATGTGAACACCTTCTCCTCTTACTTTTACGCTAACCAACATTAGGTAGACATTTAAAGTTACAAGTACACATAGCTTTTTTGTGACTGTGGAGTTATAGGGGTGCAGAGCAATGCGACCTACTCAGACAATACACAGATACTTCATGTACAACAGCACAAATTAGAATAAATAAAACATCATCCCAGGACTACTATATACACATACACTTGCACCTCAACGTGATGGAGCTGTTCAGATGTCAGCTTATTTCCAAATTATATATTATCATTTCATAATATTTTCTAAAACTTTGCCTCTCTGTCTATAAAATAATATATGAAAATTCACACAGAACTTCACCTTTGTGTGCTGCAGATTTGGGTTTTGGTAAATGCTGTGAATACTAAAAGTACCTTTGTTTATACATTGCAATTTAGATAAATTTCGTATAATTTCACTTATATGACCACGGCCAGCATTATGGTGAGAGCAAATCGAGGGTAGCCCCGGGGAAACCCACATGCTCTCACATATGACTGCACAGAGACAGATAACTTTTTTTTTATAAAAAAAACTTTCGAAGAAAACAAAAAGAATTCACAATATTTCTTCCATTTTTCTCTCTGAAGTATTCCGCTATAAAATACATGGATTACCTCCCCTTCTCCAGTTATGCCCTCTCAGCCACGGATCCAATGCATGTACCACCCTGCTTCCAACGACTGCTCTCTTAACAAAACTGTCTTCAGACACAAAACTGTCCTGACAAGATGTGACCAACGTTTTCTGTTCAATACATTTTAATTGGCTTTCAACTCTTACTCACAGATTTATTCCTTAATATAAATATGTTGTAACGGACGCCAGTCATTCCCATGAAATGAAGGCTGTGGGACAAATCTTCAGCTTGTTCAGTCCAAATTCATATTAATTATTATTATTATTCAACTTTATTATTATTCAACTTGATTACAAGTCTCTCTCCAAATACAAGTATAGTCATACGTAAAATGTTGTGCAGACCTGAATTATAGCCTTACTATATTATTTCTCTAAAATAATAAAATTTATTAACGTTTACACCATTATGTTGATCTCCTATGGCTACATACAAATGATGACCAGCATCTACACACACCGGCAATGGGCAGATTAACGTCGTATTTCAAATGTGCGACGGAATAAATCAAATCAATCCACTACACTGATTGGATGTCACAATACTGATTCCTAGACATCATGTGTTGATACCAGTGCTTGATGTCCTTAATTTTTAATACCATATAATACAGTACTAATTAGTTATGGAAATTATTCAACTTAAGATTTCATGATTAATGAAGTTTCTTATTTTGTCTGATCCTGTGAGTTCTATTGATCTAAGAAAAAGTGTTTTGCGGTTTGTTTGGAAGATCATATGTGAACATGTATCTTAATAAAGAAAAAAAAAATGTTTTATAATTTATACCTGCCTCTACATGTTCCCTTTTAAGTCAAATGCACTACACATACCTCATCTACAGGCCAACCATATGTCCTGGCCAAGGGAGACAACCTACTAAACATCAATTCTTTTTCCTGTCCCCATTGTAAATTCACTAAGGTTTACACGCACAAGGACACGCTGCCCAAGTGAGACAAGTTACAGTCCATCTTGCAAAAGCCTGTGATGCTGAACACTAATCTTACTTCAGTTTTCATTCTCTTAGTCAACATATACTGCTCATACTCTTTGAGTTTGAAACCTAACACTTCCTTGAAAAGGTGATTTCTGACAAAAATAAGAAGAATGCTATTGACTAAACACTAAAAAAAAAATGTGTGGTTTTCAAAATCACCATCTGCACTAAAGATCTCTGCCTTTCTATCCTCCCATTACAGCGTTAAATTGTGCAATTTAACGCAAATCTTGCCTAAAAACTGTCTCCATCTAAAGTGTGCACAGCCACTAGGAAGGCTTTGGCTAGCTACAAGCATGCAGAGATAAATGCATGAGCCTCTCAGCCTGGAAGAACATAGTTACCTCCACTAATGACACTATGACCACTTTAATACAACAAACCAACACGTTGAGGAGGCTTGGGTTATCTCCCCTTAATCGATCAGAGTCTGTTCAGGAAGCTCAGGTGGAGACTGTCCGGCAGCTCAATGGTTTCCAGGGCGATGGCTGAGGGGTTGTAGGGGAATGTGACCGGGAACGAATGCTTAGCGTCCATCAGTAGGGTGTTGTTCCCATCAGGGTTAGGACGACTCTTTAATTTCTCCTGTATCTTACGGATGAATGAGATCGGGACGCGTTCCTCAAACTCATCCACAGGTGTGTACAGGTTCAGGATCTTCACAATCTGCGGAGAGAACATTCACTGAATGAAACCAACTGAAAACAGATTTTTTCTTTTTTCTTTTTTTTGATTGGTGTTTTACGCCGTACTCAAGAATATTTCATTTTATACGACGGCGGCCAGCATTATGGTGGGTGGAAACCGGGCACAGAAACCCATGACCATCTGCAGGTTGCTGTCAGACCTTCCCACTTTCGGCCGGAGAGGAAGCCAGCATGAGCTGGACTTGAACTCACAGCGACCGCATTGGTGAGAGGCTCCTGGGTCATTACGCTGCGCTAGCGCGCTAACCGACTGAGCCATGGAGGCCCCACTGAAAACAGACAGCAGCCAATTAAGGTAAGAGCAGTTTACCCGAGTCACAGAAAGACCTGTTTCTTTCTTACTTTGATTGACCGGTGTGTAACACCAAACTTATTTTCACAATGGAGGACAGTTTAATGGTGGAGAAAACTGGAATGCCTGGGGTAAACCACCTACTTTTGACAAGGTACTGACAATCTTTTCCACATGCAACATACAGATTTTCACATCATAGTGGTGCAAGACAGCGGGTCTTGAAAAAGTTACAAAGTGCAAGTGTCCGTCACCAAAACCAGTAAGAGCAGACTGCCTGTATCAGGCCGGGTTTGAACCACAAACCTTCTGTGTCCTAATAATTTAAAGGCAAGTACCTCGAACCACTGGACCATGGCCAGCTACCTTGATCATATAAACTGACAGGTTTACTTGAGCCACAGTGAGGTTTGAGCAGTTTACTTGAGTCACAGTGAGGTATGGGCAGCTTGGCTGAGCCACAGTGAGATTTGAGCAGCTTCGCTGGACCACAGTGAGGCTTGAGCAGCTTATTATCTGATCCGTATCAAGGATTGAGCTGCTTATCTAAGGCACAATAAGGTATGGGCAGCTTATCTAAGGCACAGTGAGGTTTGAACAGCTTGCCTCAGCCACAGTAAGGTTTGATCAGCTTATCTACAGCACAGTGAGGTTTGAGCAGCTTAGCTAAACCCACAGTGAGGGAGCAGCTTATTATCTAAGGCACAGAGGTTTGAGCAGCTTACCTCAGCCACAGTAAGGTTTGAGTAGCTTACCTAAGGTATAGTGTGGTTTAAGCAGCTTACTTGAATTACAGTAAGGTATGGGCAGCTTGCCTGAGCCACAGTGAGGTTTGAGCAGCTTATCTATGGCACAGTGAGGTTTGAGCAGCTTACTTGAGTCACAGTAAGGTATGGGCAGCTTACCTGAACCACAGTGAGGTTTGAGCAGGTCATCTAAGGCACAATGAGATTTGAGCAGCCTTCTTGAGTCACAGTGAGGTATGAGCAACTTACCTAAGCCACAGTGAGATCTGAACAGCTTACCTGGGCCACAGTGGGATCTGAACAGCTCACCTGAGCCACAGTAAGATCTGAACAGCTTACGTGAGCCACAGTAAGATCTGAACAACTTACCTAAGCCACAGTGAGATCTGAACAGCTTACCTGGGCCACAGTGGGATCTGAACAGCTCACCTCAGCCACAGTGAGATCTGAACAGCTTACCTGAGCCACAGTAAGATCTGAACAACTTACCTAAGCCACAGTGAGATTTGAACAGCTCGCCTGTGCCACAGTGAGATCTGAACAGCTCACCTGAGCCACAATGAGATTTAAAACAGCTTACCTGAGCCACAGTGAGGTTTGAGCACATCTCACAGATACTATCAACATCAGCATCTGTCTTCCTGGCCTGTAGCAGTTGAGATGCCTGTGTGATAGGCTCCAGGGTAGCCTGGGCTCCTGTCTCCTGCAACTTATGGTCTCTCAACCACTGCTCCAGGTGACTCAAATTATACCTGAAAACAATACACAGTAAGGCTGAGTCAAATGCTACACATAATAACAGGTTATACCTGAAAACACAGGTGAGTCAAATGATATATCTGAAAACCTAGCCAGCTCAGGTGAAGTAAATGCTAGAGGTGAGCTGAGGTGAGTCAAACAGTACATGTATAAATGGAAACACAGAGATCACACTCATTTCCACCTGATTGATATCCCTTTCTCAATCAATCTGGCTGGTGTTCTCACCTAATCTGCATGCCTTTAGACCAGTTACACATGTCCTTCCTCAACAACAGGTTGTTCAGGGCCCCGGCTGACACAAAGTAGAACAACTGAAACAGAACAAATGTGATTCAGTAACAGGCAACAACACAGGTCAAGATTTGTACAAGATATATCATAGTAGAGCGAGTGAGTGAGTGCTTGGGGTTGAACGTCTTACTCAACAATTTTTCAGTCCTATGACGACGAAGGAATCCTTAGAGTACATGTAATATGCCTCCTTGTTGCAGGTCGGATTTCCACTGCTCTTTTATCTAGTGCAACTTCAATGAGACACCTTACTAAAGGCAAGTAAGCTGCCCCGCCCGAGCCATTATACTGATAAGGATCAACCAGCCATTACACTATCCCCTTCATGCTGAACACCAAGAGAGTATGTACATGTACAGGTGTGACTTGACCCAGGATTGACCCTGGATCTATCACTATTATAGAAGAAGAAACACTCAAGAAAGGCCCTCAAGGTCATGTGCTGGCAATGTTTCAGGCGTACTGTGCCGATGCTGAGATTTGAGGACAGGATACTGACCTGTTTGAAAACTTGCTTGATGAGCTCTGGGTCCACAGCGTGACTCTGTAAAGTCTTGTAGTATAGGTTCAGCTGAAATAGTAACAAATATAAGACATGTGTACACTAAACAAGAAAAATCACAGATTCTAGATAAAATTTAAAGGAATACTGTCAAGAATTTTTATATTTTGTGCCTCCAGATTGTTTGAAAAGTTCATACTGATAGTAAATGGGGCCCCTTTAACCATAGGAAAAAAGGAAAAAAAAAACCCCAAAACAACAGTTCAACAACTGTTCCAGTTTGCACAAAACATAACCCATAAATTTAAAGTCTTTCATATAATTTATTCATATTTTTTTCTTATAAAAAATTTCAGATTTATAACAACACCACTATTTATGAAGAAAAACAAAAGAAGAAGAAAACTTAGTGGCGTGGTCATCACACACTGTGTGAACTGGTATCCTATAGTTCTCATGTATCAAAAGAGAACAACAGTAAATTTGGATTGGACACCCTGAGTCACCATGTATAGGAAAAAGTACTTTCATTAATGAGGTGATATTTTGCCTTGTGTGTATTACACACACATACTCTCTTGCACTGTGAGAAGGCCTGTCAGCAACCTGCGGATGGTGGGTGGGTTTCCCTCGGGCTCTGCCCGGTTTACCCCCCCCCCCCTATAATGCTGGCCGCCATCGTATAAGTGAAATATTCTTTAGTACGGCGTAGAACATCAATCAAATAAATAAATGAATAAATAAACACTCACATGTTTCATGAGGTCATCCAGGAGATAATCTTTGTCATCAGGTCACGGGCGTTGCTGGAGGAACGACCCCTCATCCCTGAGGGGCTTGCTGGCTGTCAGTCCCGCGATAGCTTCATGTTCTAACACAGCCGGGACTGGAAAAAGGAAAAGTATCAACAACAGCTTAAACCACAAACATCAAAATATAACCTATTAAGGTGATAGAAGACTGCATGTCATGTTCATATATTTGAAAATAAACCTGTACACACCAGTACAGTACTTTATTTAAACGCATCGATGTTATAAGACAAAAAAAAACAACACTTTAATTTCATGACGTGTTGTATTCCAACCGCAGTTTTAAACTTTCATTTCTATCAAGGATCATCCCTGATAAGGACAACAAATATGACAAGCTCAAACATGGAACTTTCTTCCTTATACTTGTTCTCAACATGAGAAAATTTTTACTCTTACCACACTGATTATATTTATAACGCATCGGCCCAACTCTGGTTTTTTATTTTCTAATGTATTTCCACGTTTTTAATGCGTAATTGTTTCGTTTATACATGTCAGTCTGCTTTATATGTGGAAGAATTCAAGTGCCAGATGAAAACCAATGACTTTGGCAAGTTATTGATAAACCTTTCCACGTGAGATGCACAGACCAACCTACACCACACTGGTGGAAGACAAATGGAACTCAGCAAATGTAAGACTGCTCAAATGGACCAAAGAAATTCCATCACTACTGACAGTAATTTGGGCTCCAGTTAACATTATTGTTCTTCCCTATTATTGTCATGGCATTTTGGGGCAAAGAGAGACCTCTTTCACAGAAACTATGTAAATATATTTTTCACACTGAAATGACGTCACCTTGTGACACTATAATCTAGACGATGTGAGTGACATGATGAAGGTTTGTGAAAGATCAAGTGTTACTTATGCACTGCAATAGGACACTGGTTAATTCATCATGGATCTAAATCAGTACTTTGCTCTTTTTGGTGGCCTTTTTATTTCTTTATTTGATTGGTGTTTTATGCTGTACTCGAATAGTTCGGTGGCCAGCATTATGGTGGGAGGAAACAGGAAATGGCACTCAGGAAACCTACGACCATCTGCAGGTTGCTGACAGACCGTCCCAAAATACAGCCAGAGAGGAAGCCAGAATGAGCGTGCTAACCCCCTTGGCCACAGAGGTCGCGTTGCCCTGTTCATTTATTTATCTGACTGGTGTTTTACGCTGTACTCAAAAATAGGTCACTTGTAGGACGGCGGCCAGCATTATGGTGGGAGGAAACAGTTTGCTGCCAGACCTTCCCAAAATACGGCTGGAGAGGAAGCCAGCATGAGCGTGCTAACCCCCTTGGCCACGGAAGCCCCGATGCCCTGTTACAAGGAGCATTTGCTAGCCAGAAAACAGAACCTACCAATCATGGGTTGTACACGTTCCTCCATGGTCTTGATGAGTAGTTGATAGATCCAGACTGCCAGGTCACTGAACACCTGTCGATACTCAGACAGGTCAAAGTTCCTTAAACACTGCTCATTCTGACGACTCGTGTTCTCAGTCTGGAAAACCTGTAACAACAAACAACTGGCCTTAAGTACTGGTATCTGGCTTGTGTTGATTTCAACATTCGTCTAAGCCAAGTTTAGCTGAAAGCAGCCCCATTAATCAAATGGTTCAGCTGCACCTTAATTCTTTAATTCTAGACCAGTGACTTCTATTATATTGCAATTGCCATCACTGCATAGTTTTATACCCAATTCTGCTTAATCCTAGGTGCTAGTGGTTTAAGCATTGCATGAAGAGATAGTGGTAAATTGACAAGAGGCTGCACCTTATCGGTTACGTGTGACCATTTGTCTTGGTGTGACAGTCATCACGGCTCTGGTTTCACTTCCTATGCTGTAAGTCCTCTATATTTATTAACATTACAAATGCGAAACTGTGGACTCGTGTATTCTGCCCCTTATTTTATCTCCACACTAACAAAGCAAGCAGACCTGCCATGCCATCAAAAGACAACTTCAGTTTTCATCATTATGTCAGTCTGTTAGCATAAAGACCAAACTCAAAACAGCACACACCACAGTTCAGTACACTAACTATCCCTAACAGGGATAGAGGATATCCCACAGTGAAGGTTGAATACAATGAAAAAAATTCGAGTAAAAGGTGGAAAGGATAACACATGAGACGCAAATATTCAAACCTCCCTGTAACATTTTCTATTTACTCTGAAGAAATCTGATCGTTGACAGAAAATATGCATAATATAGAGGAGTAATTAATAGGTATAAAAAATTCCCTCAAAATGATTTTTTTGCACAAAAATTCCAGGGCATAACTTTCTTCATCTGGCGTAGAAACATTATCTTTCCTTCAGAGTTCCTTTTCATGTATTATTTAACCTCATGACATCTATCAAAATGTAGTAACAAAAGTAATATCTGACTGAGTCATATATCCCTTTTATCAGTGAAGGCTATCCTGATATTTCACCTTTATATAAGTAATAAACTGTCTTACCTCTTCGCCACTGTACTGTTTGAGGTTATGTAGGAATCTGCACACGTTTGCCAGCCACAAGGTCACGCGGTCCACATCATCAGTGTGCTTCTGCAATAACACAATACATTATGTGTCAATACAACAGGTTAACTGAAGCTTATTTCTTACATGTAACATGTACTGAGGATTCAGTTGAGGCTTTTCTACACATATACCAGCTGTGACCTTCTAAGACATTGGTATTATGATGTACTCTAAACAATACCTTATAAACATTTTCAAAAACTTTTTGGTGCATTTTGGTGGCTTATTTATCTGTCTATCTATCAATGTGATATTTAACACTGAAAAGTCATGTACTTTTCAGATCTCAGATCACATGAATGATATCCCGAAATAAACTCATTGATACAAAAGATCATCACCGACCAAGGGAGATAACCCTAACAGCACTGTTACCTTGACAACCTTCTTGATGCTGACAATGGTGTTGGTGAGAAGTGACCGGACCTTGACATCATCATGAGCGTAATCCGTGTGCCTCACACACATAAACAGGATGTAAGCTGGCAAGCCCGGCAATAAGGTGGATGCCAGGCGTGGTTTTAAATCTGCAAAGACATAATGGTACAGAGTTTACACAGCTGTTCACAAATGTGCATGTACACACGGTCATACTCTTTCTATGGTTCGATACATTCTTGTTTTTATAAGGTGTGTCCTGTTGTACAGACCTGTACTCAGGTGTGTGATGTTGTACCGATGTGTAATAAGGTGGTTGGTATGCAACACTATAACAAAGTGCTTGATGTTGTGTTATAATTAGCCTGTGGTACATTGATGAATGGTATACTGTAATGTAAAATAAAGTGCTTTAATGCTGTACTGACCTGTAATAAGGTACCTGATGTTGTACTGACATGTAATAGGGTACTTGATGTTGTCCTGACGTGTAATAAGGTACCTGATGTTGTACTGACATGTAATAAAGTACTTGGTGTTGTACTGACATGTAATAAGGTACTTGATGTTGTACTGACATGTAATAGGGTACTTGATGTTGTAATGACGTGTAATACAGTACTTGATGTTGTATCAACATGTAATAAGGTACATGATGCTGTAGTGACATGTAAAAAGGTGCTCGATGTTGTACTGACATGTAATAAGGTACTTCATGTTGTACTGACATGTAACGAGGTGTCTGATTTTGTACTGACTTGTAACACCTTGTAAGATGCTTGATGTTGTATAGATCTGTAATAAGTTGTTTGATGTTGTACCGATCTGTAATAAGAGATCTGATATTGTACTAAGGTGCTTGGTGTTGTATTGACCTGTAATAAGGTGCTTGATGAGTGCAGGTTCGTCGTCTTTCTGGTACTCCAGCATGCCCATGTACTCGCGGTCGCGATGTTTGACAGAGGGCACCACACCCATACCACCCTGCTGCTCATCCTTCTCCAGCTCAGCCTCAATCTCAGCAGCTGGAAAACAAGGGCAGACAACTGTGACTGCTGGACGCACATTAACTCCACATAGGTGATGTAATACACTAAACCAGGCCAGAATACATGTAAGCCTGTTACCATTGTGAACATTGAAGGATGGTTATGTAATACTTTGTTTGCAAGGTTAATGTATTTACAAACTTACCTACTTAATTCAATGGCGTATGGCGTTTCCACAAACTTGCATCTGATCAATTTCTTTTCATCAATAAGCCAGCCATAATTTCAATTTTCTATGGATATCCATGACATATATTACCAATATTCACATTCATATCTGTTTACCTACATATTTTAATTGCTATTTTCAGTATATTTGATTGGAATCCATGGTTTGTTTAGTCTATGTGTAGTTTACTTCATACATTGTGTTAGTTACTGGCTTGAAATGGGGCATTCTCAGAGCACAGACAGAAATGTTGCTATTTGCTATCCATACGAGTTCTGAGTATTACCCTACTAAACTTCTAAATGCTAATTAACACTTTACATCTATATGTGTATCACAGTTATTTTGAGGAATCTCACTGTTATTTTGTTTCGTCAATAAAACCCGATTTCATAACAAAGGTAAGACATGTGCAGTACATAAAAAATAGTGCCAGAACACTAAATTATGTCACCAGAGGACATCGTCTTTAAAATTACTTATTCTGCATTTTAAAAGATGGAGCGTTTTCAAACCAGGCTTATTATACCAAGCATTAGAAAAGCCATAGGTGTGTATACACTGTCCAATCTATAAAACAGTGGCATACATGCACTGTAAAATAGTGACTTACAAATACTGTAAAACAGTGGCATACATGTAGTGTAAAACAGTGGCATACAAATACTGTAAACCTATAAACATACAGATCATGTACCCATATCATAAAACATGAGATGCAGGTATATCCGATCATGCTGGTATGGCATATCCGAGCATGTTGGTATGGCATATCCGAGCATGCGGGTATGGCATATCCGAGCATGCTGGTATGGCATATCCGAGCATGTCGGTATGGCATATCCGAGCATGTCGGTATGGCATATCCAAGCATGTTGGTATGGCATATCCGAGCATGCTGGTATGGCATATCCAAGCATGTTGGTATGGCATATCCGAGCATGCTGATATGGCATATCCGAGCATGTTGGTATGGCATATCCGAGCATGTTGGTATGGCATATCCGATCATGCTGGTATGGCATATCCAAGCAGGCTGGTATGGCATCTATATCTTCTCCAAAAATCTATTCTAAATACTTATTATTGAAATCATGCGCCAAATTTCTATGCACCGTGAGCCGAAGGCCTTGAAATATGTGTACAAGTCAAATACACATGTATGCCTTCTGAATATCAACAAACACAATTTGAATATCAGAAGTCCAGGTATACAATAAGAGAATGACACAGAAAGGTCAAAAGTCAATCACAACAGAACTCTGAACACAGGAAGACAGACAGAAACAAAGTAAGATCAGCTTGCAAGAAAATATGAAGTCATCAAAATAGATTTTTGAATTAACCCCCAAAAATTACGTCTCCATGGCTCAAACACGTCAGCAAATCTTGGTTACCTAATTATTCAATCTTTTCGCATATGAAAGAGTAACTTTCAGAGCAATTTATGCACATTATTAATCTGAATTTATGAGACAAAATTACATTTGTTCCATTGTTCAATATTCTGGGCTTTACAAAAAATGTAATTTTATCAGTCTATACAGAATAATGCCTTCAGAATATGCTTGAATAAACACCTTTCAAACAAACGAAAAGTTTAAAGAATCACAGCCCATTCAGCTAGCTTAGTAAAAGTCTGAACGTGTTCAATGTATGTAAAATCACAAAGTTGCAAAAATATGAAATAAATAGCTCATCATTCCCAAGACAAGAGCATCACTACTTAAGCTTTCACATTCAACCTGTAGTGCTTTTAAAGTGAAAAACTTTCTTTGTATGAAGTCTTGTAGTCGCATGTTGACATTTGTGCCTTCATTAGGCATCAGGTCAAAAGGTCATCTAAACAAGATGCACATTCATCTTGTAATGTTTACACAACACTGTACAAGGTACCAGTCAGCAGCCACACAGCACAAGGTATCAGTCTAAAGTGTCATGCCGTGTGATCATGCAGGAAATCACTCAGCGCCTTACCGGTGGAGGGAGTGAGGGACACAGCAGAGGTCAAAGTTCGCCAGTTTACTCCTTTATGTAAGAAGGCACAAAGTGAAACAACAACAACGTTTATCAAATAATGGGGCGAAAAGTGGCCATAAATGAAATGGGATGAAAAATGGGTTCCCACAAATGAAAGGAAAAGGCTTGCCACTTTCACACAGCTTTAAGGGATAATTTTTCCCAATTTCATAAATATATGGGCACAGACAAAGTACTTGATTTCTCTGATGTGTGTGACACAAAAAAAAAGTTAAGATGTGCCTGGCATTGTGATGAACCCAACATCACATTCCACAAATGTTTGAGAACAGATTTCATTAAAGTTTTGTTACAATCGCAGTGCCTTCTGGTATTACGTAATGAACCTCATTTCACGCTATATAAGCAAATCAAAAAGTTGTCAAAAAGAAACAGTGCCAGGTCAAACTTGGAGATGACTGGGTTGGTGGGGACAGGGGTGTCAATATCAAAGTCTCATCCGCCAGGGTACATTTGTTGCTTACCATCTCCGTCATTGAGTCTGCGAGCATAGACCTTCAGCATCTTCTTCAGCTTTCTGATTTTCTCCACCTGCTTGCTGATTGTCTCACGCAGGTCCTACAACAACAACAACATAAGGTGGCATTAATCACAGTCATAAAAACAGAGCGTCAACAACACACTCAGAACAACACAGTCAAAACAACACACTCAGAACAACACAGTCACAACAACACACTCAGAACAACACAGTCACAACAACACACTCAGAACAACACAGTCACAAATAACACAGTCACAGCAGCACAGTCACAAATAACACACTCATAACAACACAGTCACAAATGACACAGTCATAGCAGCACAATCATAACAACACAGTCACAAACAACACCGTCATAGCAACACACTCAAAACAACAGTAATAACAACACACTTGTAACAACAGTAATAACAACACAGTCACAACATAACAATCAAAACAATATAGGCATGACAACAAGTACAGTTATGACAACACAGTCATAACAGCACTGTAATAACAACACAGTCATAACAACACAGTCAAAACAGCGCTGTAATAACAACACAGTCAAAACAGCGCTGTAATAATGATGTAGCCATAACATATAACAAGTCATTTATTGTAACCTGCATTTTTGTAGGGAAGATGGTATTGCAAGCTGGAAGTAAACACTGAGTTTATTAAGTAATGCATGTTCATATGTTACTTTGTTTGAATTTCACATCACTATCAACATTACATTGGTCATATCATGAAGGTGTCTCCTTGTAATAGGCCAGACTTGCTGACATTTACAGTGCTGGCTCACTGGAAAACCATGCTAAATGCTCCAGTCACAGTGCCTCATTAACTCACATTACACTGACACCACAGTCTGAACGGTACTTGGTAAATTCCTCTTATGCTGTGTGACTAGCGAGGTAGTGCCAAATTTACCGATGGTAATGTCAGGTACAGCTTGATCCATGATTGAATGAATGGATGACCATGGCTTAACACCACATCAGCAGCGTTTCAGCCACATCATGGTAAGATTCTGGATTTGAACTCAAGATCTACCGTTTATACCGATCTACCGGCCAGGCTCCTGCTGGTAAGTGGATGCACTTACCAGGTTCTCCTCCATTAGTCTGGTGATCTCATGCTGCAATCGTGCTTCAATTGAAGCATTGGGAGGTAAATCCAGTGTCTGTGAACAAACAATCACCAGAGATCTATATAAGCATCATAAATGTACCAGTCAAGGACTACACCCCCCCCACCTGCCTCCAATCATTTTAAACATTGAGGTACATGGGTCACCACTTACAAACACTGCCTGATGATTGTTATATGAAACCATATTTCACCTGAAATTTGGAATTTAATAATACACAGGCACATAAAGGCCTTAACATGATACTTTGATGCCAACGCTAATCAGACTTCACCAAGAACTCTTATGTGGTCCTGTCAGATGGATGAATCAATCAGAATCAATCTGAATCAAGCATTAAGCAATGGGTGAATAACAGTATTTACAGAGCAGCAAGAAATAATTTGTGTGAAAACACAGATTTCTGAAATAAAACAAAACTTCACTAAATATTAACATTGGTGAGAGCACACTCATCAATCCGAAGTTAGCCAACAATTGATGTGATCTGATTCGTTTTAAATAAATTCTTGAATGATTTTCTAAAATAATTAAGAATAAAGTGTGCCGATCTTAATACAAGTATCTCAATAAACAGGTTAAAGCTTGAGATGAAAGGGATGACCCCCCCACGTATTGCTGCATAATGTGAATAAAAACAAACAATGGAACTTCAAAATAAAATCTCTGCACACTCAAAATGTTTGTGTCAAAAGGTAAATTAAAATATGTAGGGCTTTGTACTACGCAAACAGAACAAAACAGAGAGATTAAAGAGGAAAGAAAGGACAAATATTGAAACCAGAGAAAAAAGCATTTTAAGAGACTTAGGTACATACGGTTTAAAAAAATGAAATGTAGTAATAGAAATTATGTAGTTCCTATCCAGATATCTTTCATTTCATCTGCCCTTCTTTGAGATAATATCTTCTTCTCAAATGCAGGATATGATGATATTGTGAGATGTACACCAAGTATTTGGGTTTAAAATGACTTTATTTATTTATTTATTTGATTGGTGTTTTATGTTGTACTCAAGAATATTTTATTTATACGACAGCAGCCAGCATTATGGTTGGAGGAAACACACAACCTAAAATGACTTAATGTAACTCATTCTGTATCATTTATTTATTTATATGATGAGTGTTTCACACCATACTCAAAAATATTTCACTTATATACGACGGCATCCAACATTATGGTGAGAGAAAACTTGGTCCATTATTTACTACATTTATTGCACCTGATAACATGAAGGGTCTCCTAAGAATTTATTCGTCATGAAGTTAAAACCGTAAATACATAAAACAGCATGACTGAACATAGTCCAATTACACATTATTATTTCACATAAACTACTATGCATGATGGGTTTTTTCCCATGTGTTTAGATATAAGCACTTTGGAGATGTTTCCCATATTTGAGGACAATTTAACATTGGAACATTTTGACTTGAGGATGCTTCAACATGTTCTGACAAATTAAACATATAGCTACCTGTACTAAATTAAACTTGTTGGTTTTTATATTTGTTTGTTGTTTAAACTTTATACTCAAGAATTTTCCACTTACACAGTGGCTGTCAGTTAAATGGGTGGGGAAGACTGAAGTGCCCAGGAGGTAAACCACCGAAATTTGGCAAGTTACTGACAAACTTACCCATGATAATTTCTTTCAGCATGCAGAGCTTTCTTTTAATGCACACTCCAACATGAAGCAAGATAATTTAAACATGCATGTATGTACTTGTATATGGTTTAGGTATAATATGGGAATTTTCTAATGTAACATGCAGACATACAAGTTGCAACTGCATGGACTGAACCCTCCTGGGGATTTATACGCCATGCATTTTATTGACACATGTATATGTATTCATCAAGTTTAATAAAAGACAACAAATTTAACATTTGTTTCCTCATAAGAGTGGTGGAAACAGGCCTTAGTGGCCAAGACATTTTTCTCCGCACGAACTTGGTAATTCTGTAAATCAACTTATAGTCAGGAATTCTTACGAAGCCATGGTAGGCACCAATTAGAAAAACAATGAAATATGCTGTTGGGTCACCTGTACCCCACATACATCTGGCTAAACCGCAAAACAGGAAGTACATGGAAGTGACGCTACCGCAAACAGGTGCGTTCACATGGTACTAAAATAACTGAAGCCTGATTGGCTAAAACTGATAAGATGCCATAACTTTCAATTTCCTCAGTGTATTCAATTTTGCTTACACTGAACTGCCATATTTTAGATAATATCACAACAACACAAAAATAAGAAGCTTTACTTTTTGAACTCTGCGGAGGATATTTTATCTGCGCATATATACACTTGGTCCAGTGTACATGTACACATCATACAGAGGACCCCTGAGTGCTCTGCCCTTCACATGTACACGTCATACAGAGCACCCCTGAGTGCTCTGCCCTTCACATGTACACATCATACAGAGGACCCCTGAGTGCTCTGCCCTTCACATGTACACATCATACAGAGGACCCCTGAGTGCTCTGCCCTTCACATGTACACATCATACAGAGGACCCCTGAGTGCTCTGCCCTTCACATGTACACATCATACAGAGGACCCCTGAGTGCTCTGCCCTTCACATGTACACATCATACAGAGGACCCCAGAGTGCTCTGCCCTTCACATGTACACATCATACAGAGGACCCCTGAGTGCTCTGCCCTTCACATGTATACATCATACAGAGGACCCCTGAGTGCTCTGCCCTTCACATGTACACATCATACAGAGGACCCCAGAGTGCTCTGCCCTTCACATGTACACGTCATACAGAGCACCCCTGAGTGCTCTGCCCTTCACATGTACACATCATACAGAGGACCCCTGAGTGCTCTGCCCTTCACATGTACACATCATACAGAGGACCCCTGAGTGCTCTGCCCTTCACATGTACACATCATACAGAGGACCCCTGAGTGCTCTGCCCTTCACATGTACACATCATACAGAGGACCCCTGAGTGCTCTGCCCTTCACATGTACACATCATACAGAGGACCCCAGAGTGCTCTGCCCTTCACATGTACACATCATACAGAGGACCCCTGAGTGCTCTGCCCTTCACATGTATACATCATACAGAGGACCCCTGAGTGCTCTGCCCTTCACATGTACACATCATACAGAGGACCCCAGAGTGCTCTGCACTTCACATGTATACATCATATAGATGACCCCTGAGTGCTCTGCCCTTCACATGTATACATCATACAGAGGACCCCTGAGTGCTCTGCCCTTCATACAGCAGCACTGTTGACTTCACAGCACTGACCAGTACGCACCACAGTGGAAAGGTACAAGAACAGACCACTGTGGTAAAGCCCTGTTTAATGCCATTTCCTTTGGGCACCACACGATGCACTGAAACTGTCCCAAAACTAGCATTGTTTGGGACTGCTGCATTTGATTCCTGCCAAATCATGCCAAATGTTAGTTTATACCAACCTATATTATTTTGTGTCAAAAAGTTTAAGTGCATGTAAAAAAAACAACCTGTTTGAGGCTGTGTGCCTGAATGACTTTTTGTTTTTCTGTGTTAAAGGGTATCTGAAACGTTAAATTTTCTTCTGTAATATCCACGTGCTGCTGCTTCAAAACATTGCTGGACCATCATTTTTCATCAACATCATGTACCCGATGTTGTTGTACTTAAACACTGCTGGGCCATCACTGTTCACCAACATCATGTACCCGATGTTGTTGTACTTAAACACTGCTGGGCCATCACTGTTCACCAACATCATGTACCCGATGTTGTTGTACTTAAACATTGCTGGGCCATCATTGTTCACCAACATCATGTACCCGATGTTGTTGTACTTAAACACTGCTGGGCCATCACTGTTCACCAACATCATGTACCCGATGTTGTTGTACTTAAACATTGCTGGGCTATCATTGTTCACCAACATCATGTACCCGATGTTGTTGTACTTAAACATTGCTGGGCCATCATTGTTCACCAACATCATGTACTCGATGTTGTTGTACTTAAACATTGCTGGGCCATCATTGTTCACCAACATCATGTACCCGATGTTGTTGTACTTAAACATTGCTGGGCCATCATTGTTCACCAACATCATGTAAACAAAACTATGAAACCAGGCAGCTAATGCCTATGGTTTACACATGCTCATTTCATTTCACCATATACATTTATAAATTACATTAAATGAATACAGAATCAAAGCTGGCTGGCTGGCTGGCAATGGAGATAAGATTTCTGTGGTTAAGCACCACTGCACTGGTCATGCTTGAATAAATGTACAGTAACTAAAATTCAGATTGCACTTCACTTAGCCTGGACTTACCGCTCTCTCACATCAGCCAATCAGTGTGGACTCTGAATCCCTTTATAAAAGCCCATGCTTACGGAAGGCTTATTTAATAATACGTTTATTATGTAACATAATTGGGGATTGGTCATAGGTTAGTAGAGGAAGTGTACAGGGAAATAATTCAACAACCAATCAGAACACTCGTAACATCTCAACACGGCTCACCCTCTTACTCTTGGATGCTCTATCTCGCCTGTTATTGGTCTGTAATGAAGTCCATTTTTTTTTTCTTTAAACAAAACTATCTCACAGTTGTTCAGATACAATCGTATTCCAATCCTACTACTGTAAATTAGCTTTTTAAACAGCTGACAGAGAGTTCAATTCCCCAAAATTTCAGGATGTTTCCAGATGTGGACAATGATTAAATTCTACGTTTCAAAGAGAGGAATAATCACATTCAAAGCAAATTCTAAGTGTACATCTATGAACGCTGTTGTTCTATTTTAATACCTGTAACATACTTCCACTCCCTATATAGTCTTATCAAAAGCCTGAATATCAGTCCACAGACGAAAAAGGAAACCTTGTGAGAAAATAACTGACTTCTATCAGTTTGATTCAATTAGCTCTCAGCCAATCAATTCCTAGAAGTGACAGTTTGAAATGATGTCAAAACAAGGTGGTTGCTGAGGGACAATATTACATGGTAAAACATGGGTATCTTGCAACATCCCTCCACTAGCTTCCACAAATCTTGCCAATGGGCTGTAGAGCTTGTCTTTTTCATCGTGTTCAAATCTTTCAGGCCGTAATTCTACTTTGTCCAAATACTTAAAACCACTTTCTCATTGCTACATCCGCCATTCTCGTAGGCCTACTGACCTGGCCAATAAGTTTCTGCTGGCGCTCATTGTCCTTCTTCAACTGATGGATCTCTTCCTGGAGGCGAGTTTCTTTGGCCCGACTCTCCTTTTCCCGCTTGTCCAGCTCATTCTGTAGCAACCTAAAACAACAACAACATCAACCACAATGTTAACAACAACAACGATAATTGTCAAGCTGTGTTTTCCACTTCTACAAAGGCTTTTGTTCAGCCGTATAAGTTGAGTTTCAGGCACTGAGAAAATCCAAAAGTTTACTGATTTGGGCATCTAGAAATTGCTTTCAAATAAATCAAAAAGTTTGAGTAACTAACAAATAAAGTAAGCATACATGTAGATGTAACCGCATGTGATATGCCAGTGTGTTACGCATGTACATGCATACAGGGGAGCTGTGAACAAGCTACAGAGACTATATACTGTATATTAACGCAATTATACACTTGCATTCCTTCCTGTTCCATGGTAATGGTAAACTGAAATAGCCGATCAAATGTAGATGTGGACACATAATTACAAATATTTTATCAACTGTTATATTTAAATATACCATGCTGACTTCAGGAAATTAAAGTATTTTTACTTGGTTATACACTAATCAATGAGTCATTGGTTTGGTAGTGGTAACAAAATCACACAGTCATGTGCCCCTTTCTGATACTGATAGTTACAAAAATGCACATAAAATTTGTATTCAACAGGTACGCATTCAACAGAATAAAAGTGTGCAATTTTACATCACAAATTAACATACCGCATTTCAAGTCAAATTATTAAAGGGACACATTTTCCTTGATTCTGATCGATTCATCCACTTTATATAGCACCACTTCAAAGTTATTTGTGACGTCGAATTACTTTCTCATCAGAAATACTTAAGAGCTGGCATCAAAAATATTATTTTAAGGCTTTTACATGATTCTCAGAGTGCATTTACACAAACCAAACATTCAGTGAAATACAATATTTGTTAGTTAGTGTAAAGAAACAAGATATTAACATACATCTACCGAATATCCTGATTTATTTATGTATTTGATTGGTGTTTTACGCCGTACTCAAGAATATTTCACTTATACGACGGCGGCCAGCATTATGGTGGGTGGAAACCGGGCACAGCCCGGGGGAAACCATCCGCAGGTTGCTGACAAACCTTCCCACGTACGGCCGGAGAGGAAGCCAGCATGAGCTGGACTAGAACTCACAGTGACCGCATTGGTGAGAGGCTCCTGGGTCATTACGCTGCACTAGCGAGCTAACCGAATGAGCCAAGGAGGCCCCCAATATCCTGATTTAAAAGCTAGGGGTGAACCAGCAAGAGCTGGGTTCAAACCTGTGACCTAAACAGATCCACCGTAGCAAAACAACACTATTAAATAAGCTGCCTGAGACACTAGCATTTCCCAGCTAAGGCACTTCTAATATTATCAATGAAAAATATATACCAACTGGTATAGTCCACAAACATAAAGTGTTACATGCAATTCTATGTCACATATACACCTACTTTATTTGTCAGTTTGCCTTACATAAAGGATCAAGAGAAGTATTAATCCCAGTTCAGTGGGCGTAGCCATACCGTGAATGTGCAGACACATAACTAGGTCACCTTCTAAACTTTGATCTACTTTCAATATGAGCATCAACTCATCCATGTAGTTTTATAGACTGTCAGCAGGGAGCTGACACATGAAGGTGCTACATATGTTGTGTTCGTGGAGGAGGCAAAAACGAAACATGGAGTACAAGGGCTTGAACTGTTTTTCCCCTTAACCATGAAAGAAAAAAGGACACATGAATACGTTATGTTCATGTAACGAGCCATTAGGGGGAGATACAATTCATATGAGCTACATATGTACCTGATAAGCAGCATAGCCCTGAAAATCAGCAACCCAATTACGCACGGCTTTCGCATGAGTAGGGTTAACTTACTGTGGCTGAAAAAGTATAACATATACTCGTGTCTGGAATGGTTATAAGCAGCCTTAATAACTCTAGCTTATTCGTAACCTTGAAGACCCGTTGTAGTTTATTGTGACTTTTTGTGTGACTGTTGTAATAAAAATGACTTCAGTAAATGTGCCTGCCAGTGACAACAAACCAACAGAGGCAACAGGGTAATCTAGGCTTCAGTACACAAGGAAGCTTCAGGACACCTATGTAAAAAGGTCTTGTCCACTGCCTGTTCCTCTCACATCATATTCACAGGAGGCTATCTATCAGGCCTCCCCCACCACCAAACCCCCACCCGCTAACTTAAAAAGTGCCCCTCACGCCAGGAATGTTTTCATGGCTTACAGGTTTGTAATAGATAGCATACAAAACCAGACCCATGCAGCACACAACACACACACAGTAGGACAGCTTCCTAAAGCTCCATATAAACCAGGACAGCCTAATCTGCCATATACAGACACAATATTTCTTCGTGCAGAACTGAGATGGCCTTCATAAGACAGCTCAGCATAAACCACTTACCCGACGTCAAACTGCTGAGTGTACAGGCATCCATCACTGAGGCTGTGCGTCAACATGGGGACGCATAGCTCTACACCTGAAGTCAGCCCTGGCCCTGCTACGTACTGCCGTACATCCGGCCTGTGGGCTCAGGTAAATATCCTTACACACTGCTCGATCAGAGGTAGGCCTCAGGGAAGAAGAGCCTAACCCTCAGCTGATTACAGGTATGTCTCCTCAGGTAAGAAAAATTTGTTACCTACAGCTGATTATATGCCTCCTCCTTCTTAGGTACATGTAACCCTTAATTCCACAATGGTGAATTCTGGCATGTCTTGGGTCAAACTTTATGCCACAATGATGGATGATTACAGAAACTTTTCAGGTATTAAAACCAAGTATGCTCAGAGTACACCCACAGGTATGCCTCAGGTAATAAGGCTATAACCCACAGGAAATGACTGGTATGCCACAGGTACTGTAAGAATACCCAGCCTCCTCATCAGGTAGGTGACCTTAATCAAGAGCTCAATACAGTTACATGTATGTCTCGGTCCACAGGTAAGCCTTCTTATAATGCCACGATGATTGATGACTAAAAGCACCTTTTAGGTAAGCCAGGTACGCTCAAAGTAAACCACAGGTAACAAGTTGTCTCTGATAATATATGTGAGAACCAACAGCCAGCTTACACTGTGGGTGGGATATGATTTTCACAGGTGCACTACAGATAAATCTTTGTGTGTCAATCCCAGGTGACAAAATGTCTACTATGCTTGTGCATGTACATTCACAGGCAATATTACAGGTGGGATATCTTTCACAGGTACACTAGAGATAATAGAGATATGCTCAAAGTAAGTAAATCCCAGGTAATAAAATGTTTTCTGTACACAAACAGGTGGGATATCTTTTACAGGTACACTAGAGATAATAGAGATATGCTCAAAGTAAGTAAATCCCAGGTAATAAAATGATTTCTGTACACAAACAGGTGGGATATCTTTTACAGGTATGCTACAGATAATCCAGGTATGCTCAATTATGTAAGTCCCAGGCTACAAAATGTCTCCTGTACACCAACAAGTGGGATATCTTCTACAGGTATGCTGCAGATAATCCAGGTATGCTCAAGTGAGTAAATCCCAGGTAACAAAATGTTTCCTGTACACAAACAGGTAGGATATCTTTTACAGGTATGCTACAGATAATCCAGGTATGATCAAGTAAGTAAATCTCAGGTAAGCTATGCTACAGATAATCCAGGTATGCTCAAGTAAATCCCAGGTAACAAAATGTTTTCTGTACACAAACAGGTGGGGTATCTTTTACAGGTATGCTCAAGTAAGTAAATCCCAGGTAATAAAATGGTTCCTATACACAAACAGGTGGGATATCTTTTACAGCTATGCTACAGATAATCCAGGTATGCTCAAGTAAGTAAATCCCAGGTAACAAAATGTTTCCTGTACACAAACAGGTGGGATATCTTTTACAGGTATGCTACAGATAATCCAGGTATGCTCAAGTAAGTCCCAGGTAACAAAATGGTTCCTATACACAAACAGGTAGGATATCTTTTACAGGTATCCTACAGATAATCCAGGTATGCTCAAAGTAAGTAAGTCCCAGGTAACAAAATGTTTCCTGTACACCAACAAGTGGGATATCTTTTACAGGTATGCTACAGATAATCCAGGTATGCTCAAGTAAGTAAATCCCAGGTAACAAAATGTCTCCTGTACACGAAAAAGTGGGTTATCTTTTACAGGCACGCTACAGATAATCCAGGTATGCTCAAAGTAAGTAAACCCCCATCTAACAGATTCTCTGATACATGTACATGAAACGACCCACAGGTAAAAGTGAGTGCTGGATATCTTCAAGCTACAGATAAACTAGGTATCCTCAAGGTTAAAATGCACCAGTGGTAAAAAAAATGCCTCATGCTCAAGACACATGTACATGTAAAGGTGTGGCTGGGGCATCACAGGTGAGTCTCACAAGTAAAGCAAATCTGAAATACACTCTAACTTCAGTAAAGCTCAAGGTACCGTACTAAATCACAAGGAAGGCTGCGATTTGACAATCAGGACCATAGTTACAGGTGCCACAGATGAATTGATTATCCCAGGTGAGTTACTTGGGGACTTAAGGAAGAACTCAAAATAAGGAAGAACTCAAAATAAGGAAGTCAGGAAAATAAAGTCTCAGAGCTATCGTATGTCAGTGGACAAGTATAATTAAAATGTGTTTTTCGGCACATATTACTTAAACTGAGATCACTGTATTTTCACCCAAGCAAGCTGGCGTCTCTTCACCACAGTGGCGAGAGCAACGGATGCCTTTCAACTTCAGTTGTTTAGGTTTAAAGTTCGTAAATTTACTCAAATTTAATGTTGGATCCAGAATCAAGAAGGAATATTTCACTTCAGTGTGAAAGAACTTGGTTATGAAAACAACAAAGTTTTTAAACAGCATTTAAAATCGGAAATGTATGCCTTGAAGCAGGTGGTGAAAATTGGACCCGCGATAATTCTATTAGCATTCAGATTATGCGGGCGGGAATTACTTTCAATTTACTTTCAAAAAAAAAAAAAAATGCCGACCGACCCACCCGATTTCAGAAACAGGGTTTGTTACCCACAACCAACAACTTTTTAATGATGGCCCGGGGAAGCTATGATACACTGTGATGATCAGATGCACATGTCATCCGGGATGGCAGAGCTCTAGACATATCAGTAAACAAAAGCCATCCTTAGACTGAATTTCGGGCTAGGTACATGTTGTGGTGTGCACATGGGGTGGAGGTCAATCGTAGGGACCGAGGACCTTAAGAAATGTATGAGAATCGATAGATTCAACAATGAGGCGCCCTTCACCAGTGGTTCCACCCACTGCCCTTCTGAGGCCAGATTAGGCACTGCATGTATACGTATATGAACAAGTGACAGTATCTCATCAGCAAGGAAATTACTGACAAAGGCTTTTGTGTCTCATAAGGAAGCTAAAATGGTAAAACGAAAGTACCATGGCAACAATGTAGGCCAGAGAACTTGTTAACACAATCTCAATACCTACTCTAAATGACCTCAAATTTTGCCCTTAGAAGTGAATTTTCCGAGGCAAATTAATGTCATAAAATATTCTTTTCGGTGCCGAAACTTTTTTTTCATCCCATATTCTAAGCAAAACGCAAAACATTGTACTAAAATCAATAGAACTCACAGAATCAGGCAAAATCGGCAAGTTAGGCATGGACAACATTTATGGTCATTTAGGGTAGGTATTGAAGTTCTGGTGAAGATATGATTTAGTACAGATTTCTCAGATACATTACTAGTAATATGTATGGATATTCCTGAGTTTGCTTTATGAGGAAATGCCAAGCTGTATTACATGTATGTTATAACCCAAATTCCCAAAGAAGATAAAGGCAAAGGTGCATGTGTTTCTCACGGGTATAGTGCTTTAATGCAGCATCCAGGTGAGTGAGTGAGTGAGTGCTTGGGGTTTAACGTCGTACTCAACAATTTTTCAGTCATATGACGACAAAGGAATCATTAGGGTGCATGTACGTGTGTGTAAGTAAGCAAGTAAGCCGCCCCGCCCGAGCCATTATACTGATACGGGTCAACCAGTCGTTGCACTATCCCCTTCATGCTGAACGCCAAGCGAGGAATTTACAACTTCCTCTTTTAAAGTCTTAGATGTGACTCGATCAAGGATTGATCCTGGATCTACCGGTCCCGAAGCGGACGCTCTACCAACTGTGCTATCCGGGCCGGTCGCAGCATCCAGGTAATGCTATAAGCAAGATATACCCAGATGCTATTTCAGAGGAAAAATTTTCTGGTAAGATGCTATTTCAGAGTAAAAATTTGCAGGTAAGATGACAAATGTGGGCAATGTTGCTGGCGAATGAAAGCACGTGTATGTCTCATCCAGTACTTTAGTGTAACATGCAGAAAATACTATAGCAGGCATATCCCTAGGTGAGATGCTAGAATTCTACTTTAAACATCCTGATACATGTAAGATATGCCAAATCTGGGCCATACTGTTGGTAAACAATATCTGTATTTGCAGTATATGTATTTCTCACCCAGTAATACAAAGTCCCAGGAATATATCATATCAGAGGGGGGGGTATCCTAAAGGAGGATGGTAAAATTTTAAGTACAAAGGTGCAGGTAACCCAAGTCAAATCTCTGGGAAACATCGCTAATAAACTTTAAAACAAAAGGTATTTTTCACTCATGGTGATGATGATTTGAGCGTAACATTCACATGTTTGCAATATTACGTGCCATATTGTGATATCCAAAGATAACATACACATATGCTAATTCTCAGCAATACTGATATGCACCTGGAGGTATAGGTATATCCAATCAGCGAAGATATGGTTTAACTTGCAGTAAACAGGTGGTATTTACATTTTAGCAAAATAATATCTGCACAGGTGAAAGACAGACCACACAGGTAAACCTTGACCACAGATGTGAAGTCCAGTGTAATAATTACAGTGTAGCACAGGTAAAGTTGCTAAGAGGCTTTGATCCAGATGCCCCTAAACGTAACTAAGCCTGATTACAGGTGTTGCTCTTCACAGGTGTTTCTGTGTCAGGTAAATCTCAGGTGTCCGAGGTTTGTGACACACCAGAGGTCAAGTACAAAGACATACAAGCTTAAAGGAAAAGACCAGGACAAATTTACATCAATAAAGGCATCAATAAAATATCCCGTATGATGTTTTAAAAAAGCACTTTTGTGATATTGTTTGACAAAGAAGTGGCAGTTCAAAGTAAAGCAAAATCGCACACATGTAGAAAACTGAAGGTGCTGCCATGGTATGTTAACCAATCTGGTGTGAATTAAGTCTATAACCCAAGAACACAATTATTTCTGCTGACATCAACTGCACCCTGTTTTTCCTTTTAGTCATACAGGTGAGGGATTCGAGTCACACAGCATCATGTATCAGATTTCTCTACAAACATGGTTTGTTCCATGGCCTACACTTAACTCCTGAGAATTCCTGGCTAAACGTAGATTTACAGAGTTCCCAAGAATCTCAGAACAAACTGGCTGTGGACCTTTCGGACTGTTTCCACCTTCCTTCTGAAATTACTAAAGCTTAAAATATTTGTTGTCTTTCTTTATATTTCAGGAACGACTGCTGGGGCCTCAGTAAAACTGAAGTTTAAAGCCATTACATTATACCCCAAAACCAAACCTTTACCTGAGAAGCTTTTGTACCTTTTTCGTAAAGAAAAATTATGTGTTTCACAAATCCTTTAATGCTTGATGCTGGCAGGGGAGGAGTGGATGGATGGTGACAGAGACACCCAAAATTTAGTCTGTTATTTTTGTCTATTCTTCAGCCTTGGCATCACTGAACCATGACAGGTATGCCAGCTTAAGCCCTGTAAGATCAGTCAACTTCCTGTCAAAGGGGGGGGTTAACAATTGTTTGACAAGGTGTCACTCTGATACACATCAGCACAAGGGCATGCTAAGGTGAAGTTCTGGTGTCAGAGCATGGCTAGGCAAAGAGAAGTGAACCAGACGACAGTCAGACATTTTCACACTCTTTGTGTGCTCTACAAACAAACATCTTCCCCCCATGTCAAGGTCACGCTGTGTTGTGCATACCGTACTCTGGTCAGTCCTATCATTAATGCCTATCCTGTCTTTCAACAGAGAGAGAGAGAGAGATCGGACAACTGGTGTTTTATACTACCCCAACAAGTCACTTTCATATTTCAGATGACTACCATTTTTTTAACAGAAATTCTGCGAGATCTCGCATTACACAGGAGCTGTGTGCTAATTTTCACTCAACAGTCAAAGGTTTAACCTAGAGATGGGGGCACTTACAACATTAAATATCTGTTTCATTGAAATTTTGCATTGGCAATCGCTTGCCTACTTGCAGTAACTTAGTAACAACAAAGGGAGAAACTGAAAATGCTACTTTGAAATGTTGCTGTTTTATTGACCATGAAAAGAAGCTGCCAGCTCAAACTTCAAAGGCCACTGTCTGCGACTGGGTGCTAATTTGACTGCAGTTGCTCTGTTGTGGCGTGCATCCTGAAATGTGAATGTTGCTTATTCCTGACTACTACTGTGCAAATAAAAGGTTAACTTTAAATACAATTTCCATACATGCACATTTTTTTTTTCAACTAATTTTGGAGATAAACAAAAGGCTTATAAAGCTGATCAACATAAGGGATTTGCAAAAAGTAAATTTTATCAGTCTGGAGCACTGCCCTCAGGACATGCCTAAGACCCTGTGCAACACGCGGGAAATTACAGTATCATTTTTTTTAGGCAGTTGAGGCTGATTTGCCTCTATGGAGTGATAAAATACTATCAGTATCATCCTGCACTAATCTTGTATACCTTAATTCTTCAACTTTTTCATTCGCCTCGGAGACCAATAAACCTAATTCTATGGAACTATGGGGCATAGAGAAATAATCTGCGCGGTTTTATGAAGACTGCACCTTTACTGACATAAACGAATCATTTTTAGTGTCACTGTCATAATAATTGTGTGCACAAATTTGACTGAAATAAAAGCTTTAGAGGATGAAAAGATTTACAGAATATTAAACATATCAAATTTATGACATCAAATGCAAATTCATTTCAGCTGATAACACTTTATTTTCAGTGCTGAAGCTTATGTTTGGATATCATCCTACCTTCTAAACAGTACGTCTGCCATCAACGTGCGGATGGTCGTGGGTTTCTCCAGCAAAAAAGAAACACTAACCAAATAAATAAATAAATAAATACCTTCTAAACAAACGTTTAAACACCTTCCTAAGATCAATGGGACTCTCAGATACATAAACAAAATACAGTAACTGTAGATCATACATGTATACATGTGATTGATTTATTTATTTATTTGATTGGTGTTTTACGCCGTACTCAAGAATATTTCACTTATATACGGCGGCCAGCATTATGGTGGGAGGAAACAGGGGAGAACCCGGGGGAAACCCACGACCATCCGCAGGTTGCTGGCAGACCTTCCCACTTTGTATACATGTGAGAAATCGTATTCAAAATTTCAATCTTTGTATGCACAGTTATGTTTGCTACTGTAATTCTTCAACTTTTTCACATGTTCACAAGGTGTTTATTTAAGCATATTCTGAAGGTAATTTTCTGTGTTGACTGAAAAAATTATATTTTTTGTGAAGCCCTGACACTGACCAATCCAACCAATGTAGTTTTGTCTCTAAACTCAAATTAAATATGTGCATAAATTGCACTGAAACTTGCTCTTTCAAATGCGAAAAAGTTGAAACCTCGGGTACATGAACAGGTTAATTTAGCACGCATGTGAACTAAACAAATTCTGCCTAAAAAATCTAATCATCAAAGACCTGTACATTCAGTAGAACAAGATTTTATTTCTACAGAAATAGCCCTAAGCTAATTGATGTGGGGGAGAGTTTTGCATGCTTTCCTTTTCTGCTAATTAACATAATATGTACACATTAACTTACAAAGTATGATAAATGATAATGACAGCAGAAAGAGCCTGAGGCAAGGTACTAGTACATGCCTTCAACTGCAGACAGACCCAGCATTGTGAAGGCTGCAGGCGTAAACAGGCAGATACTTCTGGGACAACAGCAGCATGAACTGTCAACAACAGAGAACTGGAGAGGTCAAGGTCTGAATATCCGCATGTAAACCCTGCATCAATGGGCACGGCATGTCCATCCTGCAGATCTCTTCACTCCACAAACATGACAAACGCCTGAATTTGTCTCTCAAGCATTAGAATTAGAATAACCAAGAGAGCAACCGGCCCCATTAGCACAGTTGGTAGAGCGTCCGCTTCGGGACCGGTAGATCCAGGATCAATCCTTGATCGAGTCACACCTAAGACTTTAAAAGAGGAAGTTGTAACTTCCTGGCTTGGTGTTCAGCATGAAGGGGATAGTGCAACGACCGGTTGACCCGTATCAGTATAATGGCTCGGGTGGGTTGGCTTACTTGCCATGGGTAAGGCGTCTCAGTGAAGCACCACCAGATAAAAGAGTGGTAGAAATCTGTCTTGCAACAAGGAGGCACATTACATGCACTCTAAGGATTCCTTCATCATCATATGACTGAAAAATTGTTAAGTACAATGTTCAACCTCGAGCACTCACTCACTCACTCACTCACTCCCCAAGACAGCATGTACATGTATATGTCCATTTCCACATTTTTCCTGAACTCCTACACGTACATGTATCGGTTAACATTCTGAAAGCAAAATAAACTTTTCCTTTTAGTAATTCCCAATATAAGACAGACTATGCCAAAAGTCCGACTGAAAATCTCTATGCTATATTTGACAGTGATGGCAATTTACAGCCCTATTTTGGTCTACCAATCAGTAAATGTTTATATCCTGTCTTTAGCCAATTGCTCCTAAACTAAAGATCTGAAGGCAGACACTGAGATCTTGCACCATGCTGCAACTATGGGGGATTTGTGCTTTTTTTTCTTAAGAATTTTTTTTGCCCAATGTTGAACAATGAATAGTGAAAAAGCCTTCTGGTCCTATTTGCTTATTTGATTGATGTTTTACGCTGTACTAAAGAATTGACTAATACAATGGTGGTGAGCATCATGATGGGAGGAACCCCTTCTGATTATAAAAGTTGTGTAACGGGAGCAGCTTTTCAATGCTTACACCAGCAGTAGCTAAGGAGAATTTCCTTCCAGCTCAGCTGGTAGAGCGCTGGACTTCGGCTGCAAAGACCTGAGTTCTTGTGTGACCCACGTAATGAAATCCTTCAACCATTACACTGGTGCCGTGACCTAACAGGTCCCAAGAAGCACGAAGCTCTGGGCTGCAGAGACCTGAGTTCAAATCCTTGTGTGACCCACGTAGCAAAGTCCTTCAACGTTTACAGCTGTTTAGGCTACAAGCAGTTTAAATATGCACTGGTAATACCACACACGGCCCAACCTGCACTAAAACTGTAGTCCTACATGTATATGGCAGGCCAGTTAGTAGCATGTTTTATAGATAGCTTTACATTGTTTAAAGAGAGGCTGAATGGAATCTATCACATACTAGAGGAACGATCAATACAGACAATCAGCAGTGAGAAGATGTGTGTGTATCTTGAGAAAAAACAAGCTAGGACAAGCCCAATCTCCATGACATGCTGAAGCTGACAGACATCTGATAGCTTCATTTTCCACGAACAATACAATCAGTTTTTACTAAATGTTTTTCTGTTTATATATTTATTCATATGATTGGGGTTAAAGGTCGTATACAAGAATATATCACTTTCAAAGACAACAGTTAGTTACATAGATGGATTCCCCAGCGAAAACCACTGCCCTCTGACAAGCAACTTACAAACTTTTCCACATGTGACATACAGATGAACATGTACACTGTACTAATGCAAGGCAAATGACCTTCAGCAAACTTGATGTAACACCACACGCATGATGTACACATGCTGACGATCGCTTATTGCTGATGTTTTAAAGCTGAGGTTGCTGTCAATTGTTAGCCATCGACCAGTTCTCAGATGTTCACTACTAAAACCAAATATTCTTCAATGAACTGATGACATACCCTCAGCCGCGTTACGTAAACAACATAATATCCTTAACAATCCCCTTGTTGTTACCAAGGTCATTAAAAGTAATGGACACTTAATTTCACTCAACTACATGTACACTTTCGATCCCTGTTACCACACAACTATCTTAAATAACCATATTCTATATATATATATTTTTGAAGAAACAGAGAAAGATCCCCTGGTGAGGAGAATTTACAAGGGAAAAAAATAATAAAACATCTTCTCAACTTTCTACATTCTGTTATACGAATGAACATAACAGAATATAGAAAGTTGAGAAGGCGTTTTCTTATTTTCTTCCTATATATATATATATATACACACACACACTGTATATATAGGAGAAAACAGTGAAGTTTACGATGAATGAAAACACTATACACACACATCTCAGGGTCACTTTCACAAAGCTTCAGAAATGAAATATCTGAAAACTTTGGGAATTGTGGAACACCATAAAGCCGCGTGATTTACCAGAAAAGTTACGAGGAATATCCTGTAAAATTAATTTACCAAGTTTTATAAGTAAGCCAAATTCCCCATAAAGTGAGGTGAAGACCCTCACCTGAAGTTACCCTGTAGTAAAACCTACAAAAGGAAAATCATCTGAAATAGCTATAGATATTGCCCTTCCTACTGTTTACTGTGTAAAAAAGAAGACTATGATTTCCTGTCCAAAAACAATAAATGGTCCTCTGTTGTTAAAGAAAGGGGAGGAGCCTGACCTGAAGTTGCTGACCTGAAATGTAAGGCACAGAAAGGAGATAATCCACTGACCTGTTGAGATCTCGTTGAGTCTTGTATGCCATCTCAATCTCATTGTCTTCATTGACTAGCTCGTCCTTCCCGCCGTAAAACTCCTTAGCAATGACGTGTGTGCCAATGCTTCTGTCAGCCAGCATGGCACGCAGCTGTAGACATTCCTCTCGTCGGCGTTCCAACTCGTCAGTCATCGCCTCAAATTGATCTAGTGTGCAAACCAACAACAACATAAACTGACAGTGCAATATGAAGTTAGATCAAGAAACGAAATCGCCTCATCGAGCGTTTTAAGGAAGATCATGGTGACATTTAACGATGCACATGTTTTCAGCTGTAGGTCTTCATTCCACAAAATGAAACTCTTCCATGATGATTAGTTTGTTGGATTTTTGATTACTGCCATAATTAAGAATTTTTGACCAGTGTATCATTGTGGTCAGATACACGGACGGAAGAAATGATGTGCCAGGGGTAAACCACTGACTTCTGGCAATTAACTGACAAACTATCCCCATGTTTGAAGTACAACGATGCCCACCATACTGGTAGAAGACCAAACCATGGCCAATAACGAAGGATTGCAGGATAAACATGTGGCAAGATGATAAAATCATTGCAAATTTGCCGTTGTTTATAAACAGTACACCCTACATTATTTTTTTTTTGACTGAAGTCTCTTACATACACCTCAAATGTTGAAATCATGTGCATTGGAAGAATTCCTTCCAATTAAAAAACACAACAGTTTAATATCACAACAAAGAAACAAACACTAACAGTCATTTTACATTTATTCAGCTACATGCACCAGCATCAAAAACCCATCAGAATTAATGACAACATCATTCAGTGAAATGAGATAAGATGTTAATATTTAGAAAGATTTCGCCCACACCCATGGGTTAATAAAATGTAAACAAAAGCTTTTGGCAATACTACTTCAAGCTAACACATGCTGCATGCAAAAAGAAATTCCTACAAAATTTAAATAACTAATAACTAATTCTTCTTTTTGATCTTTTTTTTTTGGGGGGGGGGATAATGATCTCCTGGCAGATGCTATGTATGTACATTTACTTAGTACTGTTAAGGGTTATCTGGAAACACTGTTGCTCCCAGATTCAGATGACCAATCACAAAACGGCTGTAATGATCAGAATCCCATTTGATTGGCCAGGCACATGAAACTTTTAATGAGGTGGCCTAGAAGCATGTATTTTACTGTTTTCTTCTTTCCCATTCTGCATCACACTTTTCAGTTCATGTGTACTAATATAAAGACACTTTACATAGCACTCAAATGCTACATCCAGCTTATCTAGCATAAAACTGTCTTTTCCTGTAAACTAAACCGTTTTGTGTCAATTCAGCCTATCCGTCTCCGATACAGTGGACTGTTTGTAGAATGTGCAGTTTTAGCTGTTGGCTAATTGCCCAATAATCATTACACAAGGTTTGCAGAATGGTAATGGCAAGGCAGAAGCCTTCTTTAATGTTAATAGCCATTTATGAAGGCCTATCTTACATTGCAGACAACTAAGTAAAAATTCCAGCTAAGAGGTTGACATTTCACCACAGATGTCAAGGAGCTTTGAAAATGACTTGTGATTTCCACATTGAGTTTTGCTGAAGTCAATAATTTCTTCATAACTGCCTTTTTATTCAACCATTTTACAAGTAAATGGATAACTCTAAGATTTTCCAACAGGAGGGTTGCGTAATTCTTAGAATCCATGCGTTTTTATTTCATTTTTTTTTAATTGTAATTTTTTTTTCATGTTCTTCAGGTTTCCCACTAACTAAAGAGTATCTCAGAAATGTTTATTCCCCTGTCAGCATAACTGTAATAGTTTGTACATTTTAACCTTTTTTGGTTTTCAAGGCTTCACATTAGCCAAATGGCAACTTAGTTATACATGTTTATCCCTCTGTCAGAAAAAGTAGCAACATTTTGTATATTTGGACATTTTCTCATGTTTTCCAGACTTCACATTAGCCAAATGGCAACTTAGTTATACATGTTTATTCCTGTCAGAAAAAGTAGCAACATTTTGTATATTTGGACATTTTCTCATGTTTTCCAGACTTCACATTAGCCAAATGGCAACTTAGTTATACATGTTTATCCCTCTGTCAGAAAAAGTAGCAACATTAGGACATTTTCTCATGTTTTCCAGGCTTTACACTAACCCAATAGTGTCTCAGTTACAAATATTTATCGCCGCGTCAGCAGAAAGCGAAGCTTACCATTCCAGGCTACTTTTTGTTTCTTAGCAGGGCCCCTTCCTGTAAGAGACGTCAATCACATTGAAGCCACGCCCAGAGCAACAGCACAACCAATAGAACATGCAGACACACATTAGTTAGGGCTGGTGCTACTGTGTTAGAGATAAAACAAGACAGCGAAAGACACACCATAGCAACACGCCAGCCACCACACACAGTACACAGGGTCAAAGTAGGAGCAGAGAAAAAGGCCTTTATGGAGGGAGTAGTGGTTTGGAGAGGAGGGAGTAGTAGTTTGGAGAGGGGGGAGGGGGGAGGGGAAAAAGGGAAGGCAGAGTGTGGCACTGACTTGTGGAGCAAGGATTTATAATTTGGACATTGTGAACAGTGTAAGCTGCATTAAAATTCCACAGAAACTGTTTTGGGGAAGAACTTCCAATTTACAAGTGATTTTTTCCTTGCAGTTTGCTTACTGTGTATCTTCATGCTTACCTATCAGAGCATTCCAAAATACAGATGTTTCTTTAACACTCTGTACGGTCATGTTAACAGAAGGAAGGTTTTTTGTTACCGTACCACTGTTTTGCCAAAGTTGGTCCTAGGATAGCAATATGCAATACTTCATGCTTTCTCTTTTGTCCTTGTAAAATAGACTATAAAGAGAAAGGAGAAGGTGTTGGGTGAGGGGGGGGGGATAAGGGGGATTGCTAAAATTTTATAAAGGATATTATTTCTCTAATATGGTGACACATGCTGTAAAACAGTCTATAAAGAGAGAGGAGAAGGGTGGAAAGTGGTGGGCGTTGCTATAAAATTGGCGGAAAACTGAAACTGTGAGGAAAAGACAGATTTCTATTTTGTTTCAGTTGTAATGAGTTTTTAATGACAGCAATTTACTGGTATTCAGATTCCTAAAACTTTCACAGTAGTCAGACAAAAGGAAATTTGGATGATATATATTCTGTCTTAAAACATCTGAGGGACTGGGTTTGAGATATTGAGGGATAGGGATTGATATATTGAGAGGTAGGGATTGATATATTGAGGGATGGGGATTGGCATAGTGAGGGATGGGGATTAACACAGTGAGGGATGAAATTTATATATTGAGGGATGGGATTGGTATATTGAGGGATGGGGATTGATATATTGAGGGGTGGGGTTGATATATTCAAGGATTGGGTTGATATATTCAGGACGGGGATTGATATTTTCAGGGATGGGTTGATATAGAGGATGGAGATTAATATATTAAGGGGTGGGTATTGATATATTGAGGGATGGGGATGGGGACCGAGCTATTAAGGGATAGAGATAGGAGGTAATATTTATATGAATACAAAGGGGCAAAGAGTGGCTGGGTTGGAGATGGAGTTAATGACTCCAGGGTTTTGTTAGTGGGGGAGGGGATGAAGTTGTTGAGTTACTTTAAAAGACACATAAAACGATTCATTTTTTTATTTCTTGTATGCAGTTTTGCATCAAAAAGAAAACTGTGCATTTTTTTGTACAACTGTTATATGTTATAGCATGCTAAACTGCGGATTAAGAAATAAAACTGTTTCTTGTATCTTTTAATACAGTATAAAATGTTTAATTTTGGCAAAAGACTTAAACAACTCAAATAAAAAAACCAACACTAAGAAAAAAGCACATCATCAAATAGTTTACATGTAACAAGAGCAATGAACGCAATGGATATTTTAAACCAATGACGCAAAAAACACCAGTATTCTACCAGAGTACACTACACTTACAGAATATTATGCCACGCTACACCAGATCACAGAATACTGTTACGCTACACATGGAGACACTATTACATGTATATTTGCTACATTTATAGCATATTAAGCTATGCTACACAAGATTACAGTATTATGCAATGCTACACATGGAAACACTATTACATGTATGTTTGCTACATTTATAGCATATTAAGCTATGCTACACAAGATTACAGTATTATGCAATGCTACACATGGAAACACTCTAACATGTATGTTTGCTACATTTAGAGCACATTAAGCTACGCTACACCAGATCACAGTATACTGCTATGCTACACATGGAAACACTATAACATATATGGTTGCTACATTTAGAGCACATTAAGCTACGCTACACCAGATCACAGTATACTGCTATGCTACACATGGAAACACTATCACATGTATGTCTGCTACACTTTCAAGCTTAAGCAGTTACTGACATGCATTACAAAGATCCAATTGTCACCACAATACAATTAGCATTTGCACAATTTCTATGATTTTTATTTTTACATGTATTCATTCAGACAGTTTCATTATTTTTTTTTTCTGGAATACGATCATCAACAAAGAATTGCAACTCTTACCATTAAATTATATCAGGAACTGTTTCATTTTTTGACTCAGCAGATCAACATAGAAACACACAAAATTGTACCAGACAAAACTCTGTTGGACTCACCCATGAACTCTTTGCCGGCTGGAGACACTTCTGTACTGGTGTCAAAGTCTGTACTGCCAGCAATGGACGCCATCAGTGACTTCACCTCTCTCTTCAACTTGTCATTCTCATTCTGTAACTCTTGCATCTGCAGCAAAAACAGGAAGGAAAAAAATATCATTTTCCCTCTCTAAGGTAGATCATAATTAAGCTCCAAGCAATTCAACACTGCCATTTATTTATTTATTTAATTGTATTTTTATTAAATGCCAAATTTTTTACTTAATATTTGATGTTGGCCAGTTTTACGCATGGATTTATTTATTTACTTCATAGATCTTTTACGCTGTATTCCAGAATATTTCACTTATATGACGGCGGTCAGCATTATAGTGGAAGGAAACTGGGCAGTGCCCGGAAAGAAACATGAGCTGGACTTGAACTCACAGCAAACCCCATCGGCCACAGAGGCCCCTTTTTTATGCATGGAAGACCCCCACCTGTGGTCTTTGCAATGTAATAAGGGTGCACAGCAATGTCCAAAAGAATGTACTGTTGTAATACATGACCTGTGATGCAATGATGCGAATGTCATGATGTTGTAGAATGTTGGAACAAAACTGGAAACCTGCAGAAGGTCCAACGCATTACTTTTCAGCGCAGCGGTGAGTGTATTATTGTACAAAAGGAACATGTCTGATATATTCACTGCTGTGACTCATATGCATTGTACCTAGACCTAAGATTTCAACAAACTGAATGAAACCAAAAGACTTTTCTTATTTCCTTTTCTCAATGGTTATTTTGGAGACCTTACCGTGAGAGCATTGAGCGCAGACTCCTGTAACTGTGGTTTCTTGCCTGATGGACTAGCATCCTCCCTCTTGTCTAACTCGTCGTACAGTTTCGCCTTCTCTTTCTCCAGAGATCGCACACGCTCCTGTAGCTTCAGAATCAGTGAGACATCTGCTCCTTCCTGTGCAACAACAACAACATGTGTCAACAACAACATGTGTCAACAATTTCTTTCAAAGATGAATCTTCAATTTGCAAAAATTAACTTACAAAAATAAATCCAGAGAATCAAAAAGGCAAAGAGTGCGGAAACATCACATATTTGAAACACTGATCAACACTATAGATTATTTATCTATATATTTGATTGGTGTTTTACGCTGTATTCAAGAATATTTCACTTATACAACGGCAGCCAGCATTAAGATGGGAGAAAACCAGGCAGTGCTTGGGGGAGAACCCACGACCATCTGCAGATTGCTGGCAGACTTTGCCACGTACGTCTGGAGGGGAAGCCAGCATGAGTTGGACTTGAACTCACAGAGACTGCATTGGTGAGTGGTTCTTGGGTCATTCCTGGGGTGCTAACCCTCTCGGTCACAGAGCCCCCCCACCCACCCACCACAGATTAGGAAAGAAATGCTTGCATAGATAGATGTTTAGATAGTAACACTTTGCATCATGTACATGTAGGATTTTCACAAAACAGAAACCATTTTGCACGACAAAGATGAACAAAGATACAATTTGAAAGTCATAAGCAGAGACATTAGTAAATGGATACATGGCCATAAATATCTTTCACCAAATATTAGTAGACCCTCATGTGAAACTGGTCAATAGGTTCAATGAGTGAACACACAACAAATACACAACAAATACACAACATGAACAAATCAGACCGACAATAACTGCACAATTTATTTGTTTACTGTTTAACGCCATGCTATAGAGTTTTTCACACATACAATGGTTATCAGAGCAACAGTTGGAGGAAACCTCATTGCCCAAAGCAAACTTTCACCTTCTGTCATGGTTCATCCTGTAGCTGATGAGAGAGCTCGGCTCAGGTTGTAACCCCACTGATCACCGGACAAAGGGTGTGTACAATGGTTATCACTGTAACAGTTAGAGGAAACCTCATAGCCCACAGTAAATCTCCACCCTCTGTCATAGTTTGCCCCACACCTGATGAGAGAGCTGGACTCAGGATTGTAGCCTCATTGGTCACAGGACAATGGGCGTGTACGATGGTTTTGCACAGGGCCTTCGACTTACATATACAAAGGGATGTGCCTTTTAGTCATAGTCATAATCAATCGATCAATCAATCAATCATTCTACTTACAAAACAACTGAATCTTATTTGTAGCTAACTAAACAGCAATTATGACTTCCACAAGATCAAATAACAAGAGGTTACCTCTGGTTTTGCACCTGTCACCTCGTTAACCACTTTGTCAATCAGGCTGTCGGGTCGTTTAGCTTTCTTTGATGTGAAGTAACCCTGGTCCTGAGGACAAACACAGAGAATATGCAAATAACCTGGCATGCTACATGCACCCAAAACCAACCGTAAACTTCAGCATAATTCTGAACGATAAACAGGAGTAAAAGTTTGGACGATGAACAGGTGTAAAAGTTTGGACGATGAGCAGGTGTATAAGTTTGGACGATGAACACATGTATATATAAGGTGTGGGCCACACATGGCACGTACTTTAATTTGTACGAACTGGGAGACGAAATATCCTTGAAAAGTTTGAAGATTGTAAGTAAAAATATTTAACATAAATTATGTTGTTTTATTCTTTGCAAGGCAAAATTCTGAATTTTTTTTCTATCTTAGAAAATCCAGGGCAAAAAAAGTTCAAAGATCATCCCACTGAATGGATATTCTCCTGTCTGAGTATTGTAACAAGATAACGTGGCTGGTATCGGGTTTCCCCCCTCCCCGCCCCCCAACCCTCAGTCTGGAATAGACAACTACAGTTTCCAGATTGTTATTCCTTGTAAAATGTAAACCCACAACGGTCAAGCGGTTCCCGTGACAGTAGGTAAAATATTCTCAAATCAAAATGAGAAGTTAGTAATGATGTGTCTGACATCGACACAAAATGTGCTACATATGACAAGCCCAAAGTATGTCACCCGAGACAAGAAACCAAACAATAAGAATTGAAAATGTTGATGTTGAACACTAGAAGACACATAGTGGTGGGACAATACATCACATGACATACATGTGAGTACAAGAAGGTGTAATTACAGGCTGATACAGGTGTATTATAAATGCATCTGAATATATCCATAACCTTCACATGCTTTTATATTAAGGTGTGACATTTAGAAAGACAAAATTCTGCAATTTTGGAAATGATTTTTGATCTGTTCTCCTTGTGAATGATCATCTGTACTGAGACTACAATACGAGAAAATTTCAACTTCCTCTACGGAAAACTAAAGTATTGTGGTGAGCTTTTACATTTGGTCTTCAGTTAATCAGCCTCTAGTACTGTTGCAAATGATGCACAATTCTGTGGACATATTAACCCTGCTGCCATGGTAACCTACCGCTCTGTCAGTCTCCTCCTCCTCTGACGGTGACTTGTCAGCCGTGTCGAGGACGGAGCTAGTGTAGGATTCCATGCTGATGTTAGACGGGGTGCGTGAGTGGCCAGGCCCCTGGGGCGAGGTCAGTACCTTCATCTCCCCCTGCAGGTTCTCCAGACGCTGCTGGAGTCGTGCATGTTCCTTAACAAGCTTCTGGTGGTGAGCACGCTCAGATTCAAACTCCTTCACGATCAGCTTGTTCGCATCTTTCAGCTTCTGCTTGATGATCTCTGTGAACAATTGGAATGATTGTTGTGAACAATGGATAAGTTGTCAGGATTTATGAACAAAGGATCAGATAGTCAAGATTCAAACCATGATCTCAGCTTTTGCTGGATGGCCTCGGTGAACAATGAGAACGATTGTTGTGAACAATGGAAAAATTGTCAGGATCTGTGAACAAAGAATCAGGCATCAAAAGACTGAAACCATGACTCAGCTTCTGCATGATCTTTGTGAACAATGTAAATGAGTGTCTTCACAACTTATTTGTGTCTGACCCCATGATCTGATTGTGAATGACTGGAGATTTCACTCAGCTTCTGCATGATGATGTTTGTGAACAAATGACTGCAATCACCAAGAGCAACTCGAACCAGCTGTTATGACTTGTAACCACTTTATCAGACAGTTAAAAGCTAACTTCCAACTGAAACCATATGTTAAATAAGCATTTAACATTATCAACTTTAAGTAAAGACAAAACTGCCTCTGTGAAACCTTCTTCTCTCCTTCAAAATATCCTCTACCCTTTTGGAGCGCATGTAACCCCAGATATAAATCTCGACTGACCTGCGGTATTTTGCTCCTGCTCCTGGATCTTCTGATTGGCCAGCTCCACTTCCTCCTTCAGCTGTAGCTTTTCGTCTTGGAGGGTAGTGATCACCTGTAAAATGTACATACACAATCGTTATACAGCACGGACATCATACCTGCGTACATGTACCTTATATTCTCGTAAATGTTTCACCATATTAGAGAAATGACAGGTTATTTAGTATAAAGTTAATATTTGCCCTTACCTGAACAATACATTTGAGTCTTCAAAATCATACAGCTTATGTTTTCAAGTTTCATCTAAAGTTATACGTTAGTGGTCGAATTTGTTGAAAGAGATTTAGGGCAAGTTGTGAAAGTTGGTGTTGATATAAGCATGCATACAATCAAGATCATTAGTAATTTCCAGAACCGTGTTTTCTTCCACCATAATGCTGGCCACTCTCGTATAAGTGAAATGTTGCCGTGTATTGCATAAAACACCAATCAAAGAAATACATAAACTATCACACTTTGAAAATGCATAAAACAGACAATGCTTAAATTATTACATGTATTCAGGCAGACAAAAATACTGGTATAACCAGAACATTTACTGGTGGTAAAGGCATGTTCTGCTCAGGCAATATTCTTCGATGGTTTGTGTAAGCATCAAACACAGCCATAGCGGTGTTTGTTGTGTAACCTGATTCGACAGATTCGACGAGGTATGAAACGAGCTTCAGCTGTATCGGCATACGCAACAAACACCAAGACGAAGGTGTTAAGAAAATGCGGCAAAAACTGCATATTTAATGGTGCCTTCCTGTTTTTACTTCCTGTTTAAGACCAATCAACGGCAAGCTTGGGCCAAGGCAGTTAACCTAGATATGTCAAAGTTCCGTATGTATGACATCGTGTCTTCCTGCTGCACGATGTAGAAATGTAAGAGTTTACTGCACATGCATCATGATGTTATACCACTGAGCTCAGATGGGAATGTCATGAAACAAATGTTTCTTTTTCCTAGTCATAACATCTGGGTGCAAAATATAAAAAAATGAAAAAAACAAAAGCCATATCTATAAACTCTGCGATATTCACTTTTATCACTGAAGGAAACTCCGATAATTCACCTTAACATAAATCACAAAAGCAAATCTAACAAGTAAACAAACTCAAATTCTTTCATTTGTAGATATAAAGAGTATAAAATGACATCACCCGAAGAGGTAAACGTACTGGCCGGTGTGTTGTGTGCCACACTTGATATTGTTTGAAAGGTCATCTCTATTTAAAAGGTATATCTGCACACCATCCGCAAATAACAGCGGGGTAGAATTAAAGATAAACCTATTTTCCATATAACAGATAAACGATACTAATGGTTGTTTGTCAGCTATGCTTTTTCAAAGTGTACAAGTGTACCTTTTTTTCATGACATCAATCCTTTGCTTTTGGATTAGAAGGAGGCAGGGGGCATAGAAAAACAGAAATACAGTATCTTTCACAGACATCATGCGAGTAGAGGTATAAACAGATGGCCGAAAAGCCTCTCACTTCAGTTGGATTTCTTCGCCTGACACATGACGTGAACAGTTTTGACCTCAAATCCCCAGCTCTCAAAAGCCTCTCACTCTCGCAAATTTCTACAAAATTTTTACACTGCTTTAATGTTGAACAGCATTTTGACGATAAAGTATATACGGGGGCTTAAGCCACACCTCAACTGCACTCAACTGCACTCAACTGGTCATATGGAGTTTGTTCTGATGGCCATAGGAATTTAAGGTTGACCAGCAGGCATGTAAACACTGGAGTACAACTACAGCTGGGTTGTATTGTTATTTCGCTCACACAAGTGCTGAAGATCTGACAGACCAGTCCGGTTGAGTGAGTGAGTGAGTGAGTGAGTGCTTGGGGTTTAACGTCGTACTCAACAATTTTTCAGTCATATCACGATGAAGGAATCCTTAGGGTGCATGTACGTGTAATGTGCCTCCTTGTTGCAGGACGGATTTCCACCCCTCTTTTATTTAGTGCTGCTTCACTGAGACAACTTACTGAAGGCAAGTAAGCCGCCCCGCCCGAGCCATTATACTGATACGGGTCAACCAGTCGTTGCACTATCCCCTTCATGCTGAACGCCAAGTGAGGAAGTTACAACTTCCTCTTTTAAAGTCTTAGGTGTGACACGATCAAGGATTGATCCTGGATCTACCGGTCCCGAGACGGATGCTCTACCAACTGTGCTATCCGGGCCGGTCAGTCCGGTTGAGTTGACTTAAGCTAACGTGTGTGCCGAAATGATAACCATGTCTTGTACACACTCGCCACGATATGGCTGAAACATTGCCGATGTGGCATCAAGCCATAATCCTTCATTCATTCATTCATTCAGTCTTGTACACACCTTAGAGTGTTGTTGTATGAGTTGATCTTTCTCTGTCATCAGATCTTGTTTCTCGCTCTTCTCCTTTGCCAGCTCTTCTCGAAGCCTCTCGATTTCAGCCTCAAGCTCTGCGATCTGATTGGTGGAGACTTTAGTCTTCTCGGCCCTCATCTTCTCCATCTCGTTCTTCAGCTGGTTCACCTGGTCCACTTTCTCCTTAACCTCATTCTCAGCTTTGGCCTGTCATGAGAAAGACAAACACATGTCACACATGGTGTCACACATGACACACAATGTCACACATCATGTCACACATAGTGTCACACACAATGTCACACATCACACATATCACACACAATGTCACACATGATGTCACACATAATGCCACACATAGTGTCACACATGATGTCACACATAGTGTCACACATGATGTAACACATTATATCACACATAGTGTCACACATGATGTCACACATGATGTCACACATGATACCAGTAGGAAACCAGATTACCAGACCCCAGGATCACAAAGCAATCCTGGACTTAGGTAAAAATATCAATCATTAAATTTGGTATGTTCTTTTCCGTTACTTTAAATGAAATGTGCTGCACAATAACTTACCCAGAATTTACGTTTTCAAGCAAAATTTTGACCTTGTAGTATAAGAAACAATGATTTTAAACTGATCTAAAATTCTGACAAGTCTAAAACCACTTTCGTGATCCCAGGGCCAGGTAATCTTGATTAAAACAGGCATGTGATCTGAAGGTCTACAAAATATCTGGAATTGAAAACAAAAACTACAAGTATCCTTGCCAAATTATTGCACATTTGGCAGCATAAAAAAACATATCTCTGATCTGCATTTGGTTCCAGAAAAATCTCTTGGTGCAAGCTCAAACGAACCATACAGAGCTGGATTCAAACTCAAAGTCTTAAAACTTAGACAGTATGGATCACTCTCTACCAGCATGGGCATCGGAACAACTGGCCAGTGACTTTATGAGTGTTCATCCTTGCACAACCTAACTATGTCTCCTTATTTCTCCTGTGCTAATTCATCATAACTTTAAACAGTCCCCACGTCAAGACATTCACAGTGCTGCCTCAATGGAACATCGGGCTGAAGACACCAGACACCACATCCCACCAAACGATAAGTGAAATCAAGCCAACCACTAATTGGCCTATCCCGTTAATGCTGACCACTGAATCTAAGGCCCTGGACATGATCAGACCCAGTATCTGGGTAATTCAAAGGCCATCTTCATGAATCTTTGTACATCATGTTTACATAATATCCTCATAAACCTATAGATATCATTTTTTATGAAAACCTTCCCAGAATAATACCTCATGAAGTTTTGTAACAAAAGCTCTACAACATCGTCACTGCAGTAGTAAAGCCAGGTATGATCTAACTCACTTTGCTATCCAGTCGTTGTTGTAACTCAATGATCTTATTCTCCAGGCCTTTGTTAACCACTTTGATGTGCTCCACAGACTTAGCCTCAATCTGAAAATAAACAACAGAAGGCCCTAAAAAAAACATATCCACCAAAACAGTCGCTGCGAGTTCAAGTCCACCTCATGCTGGCTTCCTCTCCGCCCGAACTTGGGAAGGTCTGCAGCAACCTGCGGATGGTTGTGGGTTTCAGCCGGGCTCTGCCCAGTTTTCTACAACCATAATGCTGGCTGCCATCGTATGCGTGAAATATTCTTGAGTATCATGTAAAACATCAAAGAAGGAAATAAGTAAATCAATAAATAAATCATTTCAAAATCATAATCACAGCAAAAAAAATACTTCTCATATCGCCCTGTCAATTTAGCAACAAAACCCCTACCTTCCCTCCCACCATAATACTGGCGTATATGTAAAATATTCTTGAGTATGACATGACACACCAATCAATCAAATAAATAAATAAACCTCTCGGCAAATGGCAAAAATCTATGCACTCAAGCTCCTCAGTAACTGATATCAAACGCTGGACAGATTGACTGAGCAATCAACAGATCAAAAGAGTAAAATAAACATAGATTTCTTAGCAAGGCTACCAAAGAGCTCACCTGTAGGAATCACATGAATGCAAACCTACAGCTTAATACATCAAGTACTGAAAATGTGAATTTGGTAATTTACGGTAATTAATACGCTCACAGAGCATCAGCGCTGGAACATCCTCCTTGTGTCATTCTGCTTTATATGCATTTAAAACTTCAGGTCAATACATACAATACTTTTTGAGATACCACCCCTAACATTGTGTTCAGCTTTGATTCTAATACACAATACACTAAGTCAAGAATTTGGGACATTGGCAGTATTCCGTATGCAAACACCACATAAACAATGGAGTATCCCCCTGGTATTATTGTGCTCTACATGTGTGCAAACCCCGAGATCAATAAATGCAGTACCTTTTGAGATATCAATCCTGACATCACATCTCTTTTTTTGTTTTTTCTTAAATTTTTGTTATCTTGTTCAATGATTTCGACTTCGTAATTAAAACCTATGGGCCCGCTGAGCTTTAAATAAATAAAAAAAATAAACGAATAAATAAATAAATATATAAATAAATATATAAATAAATAAATAAATATCTTACCTTAAGCTGCTTGAGTTCCTTCTTGGCGCAGCGCCTGCGGAAATGACTCTGCAGCAGGACGATCCCGTGCACCACGCGCTTGTATTGCTTCCTCAGACGCCAGGCACGCACACACTTCTGGATGACCACCGCTTTGGCATTGTCACGCGCACTGCGGAAACGCCGACGGGGCAAACAGGCGCCGGGCTGAGGACTGAAACAGAAGGAATTGATTTATTTATTTATTTGGTTTATTTTATAACTGTTTCAAGATTGGAACATTTCTCTTATACGTCAGCAGCCAGCATTACGGTGGGAGGAAACTGGACAGAACTCTCGGGAAACCCACGACCATCTGCAAGTTGCTGGCAGACCTTCCCACATACAGCCGCAGAGGAAGTCAGCATGAGCTGCACCTCACAACGACCACATTGCTTAGAGGCTGAGAGGTCACTGCGCCCAGAAGGGATTGATTGCATAACGCAAAAACATACATGTATATATTCCAACTGAACATACTGTTGACATTTTAATATTTTGGCAAGCTCTTAGTTGTTGTTTTCCACAGACATATACTCATGGGTGCTTAACTCTGTCCTTAACAGTATTTCCCTATAGACGAGAGCCTTTAGTTTTCTGGTTGGAGACCATGCACTGTACATTAAGGTTTAACTCAGGGCAAAAAAACTTCGTTCAGAAAAGAGGCCAATTTCAACAGTTTAAATCATCAATCTTTGACATTTTGTTACATTCAGTTCATCAGCTAGAAGACAAATGTAAGGCCACAGTCAAATCAGACAGAATTTGGACTCAAGGCCACTAGTCAGGGGCAGATAAGCTGCAGTACAGACAAACTCTATAAACAAAAGATCCAGTAAGGGACTTGCCATACATTTAAAAGGCAAAGAAAATACTAAATTGATGTATATAACAGAACACTGCATCAGCCGTACAGAGCATTGTAAAAGTCCATCAAACACTGTCCAGGAAAATAGTTTGATTTATTTTTCTAGAATATTTTTCAAAAGAGTAAAAGTGTTTTAAAGATTAGATTCTACAACGGTCTTGAGCTATGCAGAGGGTATCAGTGACGTCACATCCACATTTTATACTTGTGATCATTTTATTCAAGGTGCATTTAGCAAATGTATTAATTTATTTATTTTATTTATCTGATTGATGTTTTACGCCACATTCAAGAATATTTCACTTATAGGAGGGCAGCCAGCATTATGGTGGAAGAAAACTGGGCAGACCTTGGGGGAAACCCACGACCATCCGCAGGTTGCTGGAAGACAGAATGAGCTGGACTTGAACTCACAGCAGCAAATGTATTAATAGATATATATGTACAGGGATTTTGTATGATGAAATACGTACGAGTCTGTGTGTGCTGAGTGGCAAAAACCTGATGTCACGTCACTGGTTCCAATACCGTTAGAACAGGTCACCGTAGAAATGTTTCAAAGATGTGTACTGGATTGAAAAAGGTCTAAAAACTATTTCAAACTATTGTCATGGACAGTGTTTTCATTTGACATATATATCAGGTCAGTGTTATCATTTACTTTAACTGTCTTGTTAATTCCACAGAAAAGTATCACAATATGATTTATACCTGTATTTTGATGGCAGCCTGTTGATTGGACAGGAACTTTCTGCGTAGTTTGAATCCTCGCCACGTCTTCTGGATTCTTGTGGCAGCTTTGGTTTGTCGCAAGAACAGAGCATGTCTGTAACAAATCAGGGGTCAGTTAAATATTACACCACAGTGGCGACGGAAGTAGTGCGGTCATGCCTGTACAACTTTTTATTTAAAAAAGTTTAAAAGAAAGTAACAAAAAAACAAAAGCAAAGTAAAGTTGGACCAATTTAATTATGACCAACAAAAAAAGGCCCACGTTCGCACATGTGCGCTGTAGACTAAGGATCTATGTGAAGAGTAAAAACCCCGTAACACAATTTCAGGGCATCTCCAGCCGTCTAGCACCCAAAGCTTCCGGGGCCTAGAGAGCCTGTGGACCCTCGCCTTTTGCGCTGGGATAGTCGACCGATAGTTGTACCACTTTCAAATTGCTTCAGACACACCTGTACCAGACTTTTTTTATTAAATACTGGTTCAATTAAGTCACCCAAAATTTCGCCCAAAAGAGTGCATTTTCACAGACAAATAAATGTTATTAAATATAAATATAACCCTTATTCCTCAACCTTTTCATTTTAATTATAATTATCACTCTGCACAGAATAAAGCCTTCAGAATATGTCTGAATAAACACCTTGCAGACATGTGAAAAGGTTGAAGAGAGGAATTACAGTGACGATGAAACATACAGCTTTCCAACAGGCTATCATCATGCCTTCCAAATGAGTGTCAAAAAAAACCGTCTAAGCTGAGCATTCTGAACATTTGAATTTAGCAAAATTAATCATGGACAAAACTTAAGACCATTTATAATACATTTAGATGAGTCACATTAATGTTGTTTCGGTACTGTCAATCCACAGACAGTAACGCACAGGAATACATACAAACATGTTTCTGTATCAGCCCCACACCCAAGCCCCTCTCCTTGACCCAAACCCCTCTCCTTGACCCAAGCCCCTATCCATGTGCTTACCTCCTGGCCAGCACTTCACAGCCATAACACTGTATAAAGCAAACAGTGCGCTGTATTTTCCAGTAGCGGTTCTTCTGTAGCCAACCCTTCACATGTTTCTGCATCAGCCCTACACCCAAGCCCCTCTCCTTGACCCAAACCCCTATCCCTGTGCTTACCTCCTGGCCAGCAGTCCGCGGCCATAACACTGTATAAGCCGTACAGTGCGCTGTATTTTCTGGTAGCGGTTCTTCTGTAGCCAACCCCTCACATGTTTCTGTATCATCACTCCTGCGGCACGCAGCTTGTCTGAGCGAAGTTTCTCTAGGAAAGCCACCTGGCCCGCGCGGAAAAATATCTTTGTCTTTCCAAATCGATACTTGTCAGGATCCTAAAGACAAAAAAAAAAAAAAACATGTTTTCATTTTCTTGAATTAATTATCAGTTCTCTTATATCTCAGTACACAAATCCAGGTTATATTAATTTCACAACATATTTCACATCTGGTCATGGATGGTAAAGTTACCCAGCCAAATTCATAACTGCACATACATGTTATTGTCCAGCGGCTCTTCAATAGCACAAAATTTAAACCTTCACAGTAACTTCCTGCTCAATACTGCACAACACGCACATGGTATCCTGAAGTGAAAGCTTAAACGTGCAGTCTTCTTTGTCACAAAAACCAGGACGTCTACAGAATCAGGATGACAGCACTCCTGACCCCCAACTCATTTCTTCATCTTTAGATCAAGTAACTTTTACAACTGCTGAAATATCGGGTTCTGAAAAATGTTCTCACACAGACAAAAGTTTTCTCACAGGAGAATTTTCCAGACAATATTCTCACAGAGACAAAAGATTTCTCACAGGAGAATGTCCACACAATATTCTCACAGAGACAAAAGATTTCTCACAGGAGAATTTTCCACACAATATTCTCACAGAAACAGAAGTTTTCTCACAGGAGGATTTTCTAGAGAATATTCTCACAGAGACAAAAGATTTCTCACAGGAGAATTTTCCACATAATATTCTCACAGAAACAGAAGTTTTCCCACAGGAGGATTTTCTAGAGAATATTCTCACAGAGACAAAAGGTTTCTCACAGAAGGATTTTTCAGACAACATTCTCGCAGAGATAAAAGTTTTCTCATAGGGGAACTTTGTTCAGAACATTCTCACATAGGCAAACGCTTTCTCAGAGGAGGATTTTCTGGAGAATGTTCTCATCGAGACAAAAGTAACCTAACCTGTATCAGTTTCTGCAGGATGTTCTCACAAGTTTTCCTTGGGTTATCTCTCTTGATGTCACCTGACTTAGCCAGGACACGATATCGCTGGAAGAACTCGGCATAGCTCCATCTGAAACACACATTGTACAGGTTAACCCTGACTGGCTGACTGAGTGACGATGGGGCATCTAAATTGCTATTGCATGCACTTATGCATTTACATAAACAATCAGAATAAAACCCTGCCTGAGGTAAATTGACAAGAGGCTGTATTTCACTGGTTACATGTGACCGTTTGCCAGCTGTCACACTGTCTTTGCTGCTCTGGTTTTACTCTCCATGCTGTGCATTTTTAATTACATTTAATGAGATAACATGGGATGTTTGACACAAACATGAAGCACCAGAGCTTGGTTACACAAAGCTTGGTTACACAAAGCTCATGTACATGGTCTAATTACAGCTAATTTGTCCAAAGATTTCACAGACATATCTTGCCTTGTTCACTATAATCAATTTAGCCTTTGGAGATTTATGAAAAAGTCCAAAATTCCAACCATCAAGCAGGTTTGAAAAAGTCTCCAAAATGGGGTCACCAACATTTGTGAGGGTACCTGGATTAACGTGTAACCAGCAGCACTGGAACAATCGGTTATGGTTTTTTTTTTTTTTAACTACTTTGTGAAATGCAAAATGGACTGACACGCAGTCAGCCAGTCATTCAAGTATTAACATTAGAGTCAGTCCGTAACTGATGTGATTTGCATGAGTACAGTCCGGATTTCACTGGCCGGGGTGTGTTTCCACGAACATGTGATTACGTCTGCGTTAGTTTTGCAATTGCCTCACGCATTCCATGGCCTGTCTGTGTTGACAACTGCTTTTACCTGTGTAATCTACTCTCTCGTCATTAAATCCATACTAGCAAATAAATCCTCCTTTGATGCATTAAATATAGGTCATGTTCGATTAGCTCTATATACATGTGTGTTAATCTCTGTGGAAGCTCTTTATATATTTCCCATTCTCACAATAATTAACAGACGAGTTAATCTCCGTGGAAGCTCTTTATATATTTCCCATTCTCACAATAATTAACAGACGAATTAATCTCTGTGGAAGCTCTTTATGTATTTCCCATTCTCACAACAACTGACAGACGAGTTAACCTCTGTGAAAGCTCTTTATGTATTTCCCATTTTCACAATAATTAACAGACGAGTAAGTGAAAAATTGCAATCGCAAGTCCTTGGAAACACAGCTCTAAATGTAACCATCTTCCAAATACTCTGTTGTTGTTGCGCCTTTATGTATTACTAGCTAGTGAAAAGTTCAATAACTACAAACCTAGATGGGTAACCAGCTGCACTGATGCGAATGGTTTCCAGGACACCACAGGCTCTCAACTGTTCTACTGCTCGCTTTGGCTCAAACCTAGTAAAATAAATGAAAAAATGATTTCAATTATTAGAGTACAAGTTCCGATGTCTTTCTGTGGACATGTGCTACCCTGATAGATGGCATATTACATGACGACTCATGCATCCTGAAACAATTTATTTATTGTTTTACGCCTTACTCAAGAATATTTCACTTATACGACGGCGGCCAGCATTATGGTGGGAGGAAACCGGGCAGAGCCCAGGGGAACCATCCACAGGTTGCTAGCAGACCTTCCCACATACGACCAGAGAGGAAGCCAGCATGAGCTGGACTTGAACTCACAGCGACCGCATTGGTGAGAGGCTCCTGGGTCATTACGCTGCGCTAGCGCGCTAACCAACTTAGCCACAGAGGCCCCTGCATCCTGAAATGAAACACACTATATAATTTAGCCTTAGCTTATACATAGTAAATTTCTATTCTTTTGTCTTTAAAGCAAGTGTTAAAAAATTTCAACATTTTCTATGTGCTAAAATGATAAAAAACGTGAAATGCTGTAAAGCTTGAGTGCCAACATCTTAAAAAGATGATTGTTGTACAATGGTTGTATCATAATCTTAAAAATGTTGATGGTCAAATACAGTAATTCCACTAAATTGACAAATTGGTTCTTCATTGAGAGAAAAAAATCAACACCATAAAACATGACTAAGCTGTCGTCTATGAATCCCTGGCTCCCCATCATGATTTTGAAATGGGTGTTGTGGTACATGAGCACAGCAATTTTGTTACAGTTTGAACCCTGACTATATATCCTGAACCCTGATTATATATCCTGAACCCTGACTATATATCCTGAACCCTGACTATATATACTGAACCCTGACTATATATCCTGAACCCTGACTATATATCCTGAACCCTAACTATATATCCTGAAGCCTGATTATATATCCTGAGCCCTGACTATATATCCTGAACCCTGATCATATATCCTGAACCCTGACTATATATCCTGAACCCTGATTATATATCCTGAACCCTGACTATATATCCTGAACCCTGACTATATATCCTGAGCCCTGACAATATATCCTGAACCCTGATTATATATCCTGAACCCTGACTATATATCCTGAGCCCTGACTATATATCCTGAACCCTGACTATATATATAGTGCAAGATTCTGGGTTATGATCGGCCTGTCCTGCTAACAAGCTGACCATACTCACGTGAAGGCCTCCTTGAGATCGTTAGGTTTGATACAGCGGATGTAGTGAGGCGTTGTCGCATTCAGGGTTTCCATAAGTAAATGCAAGGAGTCCCGGAACTGCACAAGGAGAACATTAGAAGCAGCATAAAAATTTGTCTACACAAGATCTATGTCAAACAGAAATAGGGTACAATGTATGTACAACAGTTTCGTATTAACAAGAGTACTCATCATGTGTTCTAGATTGGTTTTATTGTCGATTATTCCTTTAGTAGTGGATTTTACTGACCTGTGACCCCACGGATCGCCTGTGCTCCTTGACAGCCCCACGAGGGGTCTCCCTCATGGGCTTGATGGTGAAGGAATGGCCTCGTCCTCTCTTATCTGGCTGGTCTTCAGTTTCCATGAACAGCTCAGAGACCAGCTCCACCTAGCAGGAGGTAACAGAAACACCATCAAATACATAATGACATCATCCCAGAACCAAGTACATGATGACGTCATCCCAGAACCAAGTACATGATGACGTCATCACAGAAACAAATACATGATGACGTCATCATAGAAACAAATACATGATAACATCATCAAAGAAACAAATACATGATGACGTCATCACAGGGCCAAGTACATGATGACGTCATCACAGAAACAAATACATGATGATGTCATCACAGAAACAAATACATGATGACGTCATCACAGAAACAAATACATGATGACGTCATCACAGAAACAAATACTCTGAGTGTGATACGAGCGGTAAACAACTGACTGATAGCCTGAGTTGTACGGTACACTCACTGTACGAATAGCATTAACAAGCTCTCACCTCCGAAGCCTTGAGAATATTAATATGATCTTCTAAGACAGTGTCTCGATTCTTCTCCAGGAATCCGTCAGCGTCGTACAGGACCTTGTCCGCGAAGTGGTTGATGATGAAGCCCATGTTGGACATTCTGGGTTTCTCAAAATGCTCAGATTTCTTCAGGTGTTTGTCATACAGCTTCTGACACCAGTTCTTATCGGATCCTTTCGGCATCTGAGCACAGATGATGTAAAAGAAAACGATTTACTTATTTATTTGATTGGTGTTTTACTCCGTACTCAGGAATATTTCCCTTATACGGCGGCGACCAGCATTATGGTGGGTGGAAACCAGGCAGAGCCCGGGGGAAACCCACGACCATCTGCAAGTTGCTGGCAGACCTTCCCACGAACGGCTGGAGAGGAAGCCAGCATGACCTGGACTTAACTTACAGCGACAGCAATGGTGAGAGACTCCTGGGTCATTACGCTGCGCTAGCACGCTAACCAATTGAACCATAGAGGCCCCTAAAAGAAAAACACCTTGTAAAATTAGCACTGTTTAGTAATTGTATAAAAGTGAAATATCAGGGTTTCTTTCACAGATAGAAGTGATATTTCACATCATTTTCTTTACTACATTTTGTTTTGATATTTCACATGTCGATGCCATGGTGTTGAAAAAGAAACACTGTGCTACATGACATGTATGATGTTGTAATCTTGAGTTCAAAATGATATCTTAAAACAAAAATAGGAACTTTTATACACCCAGGTTTCCAATAACAACACACAACACCGTACAAGATGTCACGTATGACGTCACACTATCCACAGGTGCATATGATGTGTTACAAACAATTCATGATGAAACAGCACATGTTGGACAGTTACTCACGTTTTGATTTGTAGTAACAAAATAGTCTTTCTCCTTTTTAATTCATAAGTGTGTTCAAATTGCTAGTTAGACTTTCCTCTAAAGTAACAAAATAATCTTAAATAATTTTAAATCTGCAAGTATGTATGTTCAAAGTAAAGACAGTTTCTTTTTTTGCTTAAGATAACATTTGCTTTCACTTTTCTCGCATTCTTGACTTGTTGTCTGAAGGCTACTTGTACTTTCACTCTTGTCCCACACTTGACTTTCACTTTCATTTTCTGCCCTGTCAATGGTGTACTCACCTTACATTCCTCATCCAGCAAATCCAAAATCCCCAGCTTCTGTTCTATCAGATCTATACAAGGTTGGTTGTCATAGAAATCGATAAATGACCACTCAATCTGCTCTCTGACGTACTCTTCTTGTTCTAATTTGAAAACGTGCTGTCAAACAAAGGATAAAATGTTTTTTTTTTATTTTTATCCTATATACATGTATTTCAGAATGGTGAACATAGCATTGCCTGTCCGCAGCCTGTAGCCCGAGATGTCAAACCTGTTTTCCATGGTAGTCCAATTTATGATTTATTTACTTACTTATTTGATTGGTGTTTTACGCCGTACTCAAGAATATTTCACTTATACAACGGCGGCCAGCATTATGGTGGGAGGAAACCGGGGGAAACCCACAACCGTTGGTGGCAGACCTTCCCACGTACGGCTGAAGAGGAAGCCAGTATGAGCTGGATCTAACTCAAAACAACCGCACTGGAGAGAGGCTCCTGGGTCATTATGCTGCACTAGCGCGCTAACCAACTGAGCCACGGAGGCCACCTCCAATTGAAAAATCACAGACCTTTGGCAAGTTACTGCACAGCCTTCCCATAGTAGGTTCTTGCAGAGATTTGCAATATTGGTGGAATTCAAGTGGCTTTCAATGAACACTGTGCATTTGACTCCAGGAGCAAACAGATTGTTTTTTCGTCACGAAAGCCTCAGGGAAAATGGGGGTGGGGAAATCTAGAAATTCCCTGCTGAACATGCCTAAGGACGGCATTGAACCTTCTCCTTGAACGCCAGCTGTGACAAGATGTGCATTTAAACAATTAGACACATCCTGCTCTCCAAGACGGAGAAATATAATTTCAGATCAACTTTCAATAATTAATCCTAAAATAAAAAAGACAGCAGGGACCCTTTTCTAGAAATTTGACTTGTTCATTTTATTTGATTGGCGTTTCACGCCTTACTAAAGAATATTCCACTTATATGACGGCGGATTGCATTATGGTGGGAGGAAACCGGGCAGAACCATGGGGAAACCCATGACCATCCGTAGGTTGCCTCCAAAAATTGGTGAACTTCACCAACTAGTATAAAATTTGCATGCCATGCAGGTGAAAATGCTTGTAATTGTCATTTGGCAACAGTTTATCGTGCTTTCTCTAAAAATTGGTACTTGACAATAAACTAGGGAAAGATCATGAAGTCTGGTTTAATACTCTCTGGATATACAGACTTCTACAGGCCAATGTGGTCGCTGTGAGTTTAAGTCCAGCTCATGGTAGCTTCCTCATTGGCCGTAAGTGGGAAGGTCTGGCAGCAGCCTGCGGATGGTCATGAAGTTTCCCATGTCCTGACTGGTTTCCTCCCACCATAATGCTGGCTGTCGTCGTATAAGTGAAACATTTCTGAGTACGGCGTAAAACACTAATCAAATAAATAAATAAATCTTTCCAATCACTTGTGACACATTAAAACTTACCAATTCAAATATTCAATTTTCAAAATGACACTTCTCATCATTCATTTCAACGTTTAACACTTAATCGTAAAAACAAAAAAAAAACACACAATTTTTATAAAAGCAGAGTACACTCACCATGTTAAACTGTTGCTGGAGTTTTTCATTTGCATAATTTATGCAAAACTGTTCAAAACTATTCAATTCAAATGTTTCAAACCTGTAAAGACAGAATAAAAACTAACCTTAATCAGAACTTAATATCTAAAACTGAACGCCAAAAAATAGATCAGAGTTGCATCCATAAAACAAGGGTCAGGTTATAAAAGAGGACTAAAGATTCTATGACCCGGCCATGGCTCAGTAAAAAAAAAAAAGAACGCCATATATCATTATGCAGGGCTTCCTCTGGGTCAGTATTTTTTTAGCAAGTCACTTTAGCCACTCATCAGATTTTGTAGTAAATACTATTTTTCTTTAGCCGTACTTCCTTAGCGGCCAAGACTCTTGTAGGTCTCCATCTGTAATTCCTTTTTATCTGCCTAGGTGCAGCTGCTAGAATCAGTCTGGTCTCTTCCAGCTATATCTGGAGTTTATCAAACGTTACATTTAGACCACTTGCCCTCAAAATAATGGACCAATGCTTGAAAAAAAAATGTTTTTGAAAAAAAAAAAAATCAACCCTTTTTTGAACCTATCTGTAGGATCCTAGTAAAATATAGTTTCCTCTATCAGAAAATTTGTTACGAAATTAATTTGTAAATTGAGTTTATTTAAATGCAACATTATGATTAGTACATTGGAGTAACACAGTCTGACAGGAGAAAACCAGACGGCGTACACATTTATGTAACGGCACATATTCTGAAACATTTAATTTACTTCAGATCCCAAAAAAATTGTTTATTAAGTGGAAAACTTTAAATTTTTCATGGGAGGTAACTTCATTTACAGGTGTAATTCTACCTTGATTTATTTCCCATGATATTTTTTTTTTTTTTTTACAATTGGCATCCCCCAAAATGCCATGATTCTCAATCGTTATTTAACAAAAATGATTTAAAGCATTATTTGATGTAAGTCAACTTGCAACAATGCTGAACCTCCTTTGTAGATTTCTGTCAAGTAATAGCCATACGACTGTGTCATTGTTGTTTCACCAGGATGAGGCCATTTGAAATGAAATCAGTGGATTATTTTCATTCCAAAAATTGCGAAAATCTGCTAAAAACCCCAGAAAACTCTTATGGTAAATTTTGTATAATGTTTGTATTTTTTCTCACCAAAAACATTCCTATTTTTTCAAATTTTATCGCCATTTCAAAAATTGTTCTAAATTTGCGACAATGGCGAGTGCCAGTGGAAGCCTTGATTATGGGAGAATTATCAGCGAGCTCCTGATATACAGACTCGGCAGTCAGCAGGCAATATTTAAGTTCGGGGCAAATTAAGATTTTCAAGGAGTTGTCTTTTTTAATGACTTTCAAGCACTTGAAAATGAAATTGTATTTTTCAAGCACTTTCAACAAGTTTCAAGGACTGTGCGCACCCTATGAAATAGTACATCACTTTATACAGACAGACAGACGAGCAGTAAATACAAACCCGTAAATATCAAGGACTCCAATGAACTTGTGAGGTTTTTGTTGGCTCCACAGGGCCTTGTTGATCTGGGTCACGATCCAATCAAACACTTTGGCATAAATTCTTTTGGAGAGAGCATCCCGGGCCAGTAACGCCTGTAAGAGACCCCAAGGATTAGAATCTTTCATTTCAAATCTAAACCAATGTTACAGAATACACCCGATTCAAATATATGCCGTCACATTATGCAGCAGTTACAAAGGAATACTTTTACTTTGCTTATTAAGTCGTCTTGATGCTTACTAGTTCTTGGTACACTTTGAAGAAATCATATTTCTGTAATTATGTTACGGGGCGGGGGGAGGCTGTGGAAGATAACTAGTGGCCAGGTACTAGATTAACAGGTACATGTGTATGTATGCTTGGGTTTTTATATAATACTTAACAATTTTTTAGTCATATGATGATGAAGAGTCATTACTAGGTGCACAGATACTGTGTCTTTTTGTAGGAGAGCGAGTCCATGCTACCAAAAAGCTGAACCCACTGAAGCATCATGCCGAAGACACCAGATATGACAGCCCAACCAGTCACGTTATATGGACACCGGTCCAACCAGTTCTGTTTTCTTCCTCTATTCTCTCACTGCTTAGAGCCAAGCCCGACAGCAACAAGTAAACACTTTTTAATTTTTTTTTTAATTTCTTTTTTATGACCCAATCCAGGTTTGACCCCAGATCTCGCAACTCTGAGGCAGACCCTCTAATCATGCCATTAAGATGCTGAGGGACATGTCAGGGACATGCATGAAACGACTCACTTGGCTGAGGGACAGGGGTTTGATGAGGGTCTCTCCGACTGTCTTGATCTTCCTGTTACACAGCCACATCCTCAGCTGAGACTCCTCCACCCCCAGCAGGTCACATGACGTCAACAGAGGGCTGTGATTGGCCTGTGGAGAGAAAAGGATTATAACTATTGCAAACAATCAGGAAAAAGCAAATGTCGACCAGAAATAAATAAATAACTAAAAAAATACACAAATAAAAAAATTTCTTAGATTGTTGCTGAACACCATGCCCAAGAATGCGTCACTTATTTCATGGCAATGAGTTTCATGGCAATGAGGCCCCCTTTGAGGACATGAACTCACAGAATTGCTGAGATGCCATTAAGTCATCACGTATCATGCAAACCACCTCAGCCACAGATGTTCCCGTTGGATATACATGTGGACTGTAGGAACTTAATGTTCGCTAAATCGACCGCTCTGAAGGGTATGAAAAAGCATACATTTGAGACATAATTTATCCCTCAAAACACAAACATTTCATCATAAAGAAAACTCACAGCTATTTCACAGGCCTCGCCTTCTTTCTCTGTAATTTGGACATTCCCAAAATGTAAGATGGCTGCCAGGATCCTAAAGATTGTCATCTGCTGTTTGTCTTCAACACCTGGGAGACAGAAAAAACCATGTACATGATGCAACTGTCAAACATGTTATACATGGTAAGTTATATAAAGACTACAGCCACTGTTTGCAATATTAGACACCCAAGAATGCAAATCGAAAGACTACTGTAATTCTGCATGTTAATTAGTTTTCTATGTAGTAGATACCACCCTAGATCAAAATTGACAGAATGACGCTACAGTGCCATTACACAACTTCAAGGGGTAAAATCACACGTCAAAACGTGTGTATCTAGTACATGCAGGCCTACTATCATAACAGCTTACTTCTTTTTTTTTTCTTTCTTTGATCCACCAATCTTTTGCCTAAAGCTTTGAGTTCATAAAATATTGCACAAAACTATTACTGACATACGTCAAATGACGTAAAGTTTCGCCCGTCAGTTTCTGTCGTAAACTTTCCCACGACCTGAGTCAGCGGCAAGACGACGGGCAGGGGGTCTCTTATCTGTGACACGTGGGGTCAAGTACATGTAACTGACAGCAAGTACAGGTCTCCCGACCAGCCCATGTATACTCATGAACTGAACCGAAGAAAGTATCCAGTCAGGCGATGACTAATACATACCTGTAAATAGCAAACCCTCAATCTTGATCCACTGCCATGCCAAACAAGCTATGTACAAATGCTACAATATACACAGCAGACCTCGAAACAGCGAATGTCTGCTTGTTTGGGTAACGTGCGAAGTCACATAACAGCATTATCTGATGAACGGTTGTCCATTCAGAACCCTCATTATGTAACAAATATTTGTACACATGTATTTCACGTACAAACAGATTTCACTGAAAAGTATCTGTCACCAACCTCCCGTATAGTCTGAATGAAGAATGTCACTCAATGGGCATATTTTGTTTCGTTACAATCGGGACTGCAGAAAAGTTACCCTTCGGTTCCCTCCCATTTGAAAACGGGAACCTTCCATTAAACACATAGCTTTCCGAAAATTACCACGACTACCTTTGACCCCTTTTGGGTAGCACTGTATGCCAGCTCGGCATATCGGGAGTGAGACAGGATTTGTCCGTGTTGTTGACGTATTAAAACTTTGCACAACACTGACTGGCTATACAACGAAAAAAAGTGCATGATTTATGATTACCGGTATGCAAATTTGCCCATGTGCGATTTATGCATCGCCAGCGAATAGTAAGATTATTTTTTTTTTGCCTTTCGTCAGCAAAAATCCCGCCATCGACGGATGTCGAGCCCTGCTGATTAGAAGTTGTTGCTGTAAACCCAGTTTGACATCTTGTGCTGGTAGTTTGCAAGTAAGGATTCACAGGGTTCTAAGTTCTGTTACAGCTTTGTACATGAAGAGCTCTGCATTTTAGGAGATATTTGACATGCCATTCCACATGTGTAAAGCTAATGGGTGGTCACGTTCAAGCAATCTCCAGGAAGTTTTTGCCCAAACTCCCATTCATCATACACAGACGGTCATAAAACAATCAAGGTGCATCTGTTGTGAAGTAAGAATATATGTACTAAATTCAGCATGATTAAAACTGCGAAAACATGAACTGTTGGCGGAAGGAGCATAGACTGACTGTCCACTGAAACGTGAGCTTGCTTTAATACTACATTCGGGAACTGTCCATATAATCCCCTGAGCACCCCTGATGCCCTCCCGTGGCGCCTTGTCAGTAAGAGCCACAATCAACACAATGAACCATGGGATACACTTTCCGAGTGAGTGAGCGCTTGGGGTTTAACGTCATGCTCAACAATGTTTCAGTCATATGACGACGATACACTTTCCGAGTCTATGGGAGAAACCCCCTAAGGTCATTTATCATAGTGCCAATAAGGCGGTACATGCAGTTAATAAGGTCCACAATTATTTTACCTTTTGAAACTTGGGAAATGTTGTTTACCTAATGTTGAGTAATTGTTACCCACCATCCCTTGTACTTTACTTACTCCCAAACGCAAGCACTTACTATATCAATTCATGCTATCATTTTACAACAGGACTCTGACATAATGAGCCCCTGCGGTGACATTCGTACGTACCTAGAAGTGAAAACGCAGCCCGGGTATTAACCAGGTCTTCAGCATCATCCACATCACGGATGGTCGGACTCTGACCTTGACATGTGTAGTAAAACTCGTCTTGGTGACCTTGAACAGAGATAAGACAGTAAAACCTTTAGACCATGGTACCGGCTAGAATCGACTTCACACACAAACCAGTTTGAAAAGTCAAAAATTTATAGCCTTGTCGTTTCATAATGAGTTTTGATTTACTGAAAATGACTTGCCGTAAACAGACAGGCCAACAGAGAGACAGAAGGACTTGCTATGAGACAGACAGACAGACAGACAGACAGAAGGATTTGCTATCAGACAGACAGGCAAACAGACAGAATGAAGAATCTGCTATCAGACAGACTGGTAAACAGAGAGACAGAACGATTTGCTGTGAGACAGACAGACAGACAGAAGGACTTGCTATCAGACAGACAGACAGACAAACAGACAGACAGACAGACAGACAGACAGACAGACAGACAGACAGAACGACTTGCTACCAGACAGTCAGGCAAACAAAGAGACAGAAAGACTTGCTATCAGACGGACAGACAGACAGAAGGACTTGCTATCAGACAGACAGGCGAACAGACTGGCAGACAAAAACATTCACTGAAAGAGACACACACAGGCTAAATGAAAAAATGCCAAACGAAAAATATTAGCAGTTACAAATAACCAGACCTACATCCTGACACTGAAAGGCAGACATGCAGCCCACACAGACAGTAACAGGCTCGCTTGCAGTGACGGACAGGCTTTTTTGGACTCCAGACATATACTGACGCCCCAGGGTATATGTACCACAGAATCACTCTACCACAGAACTTGTGGCTTTTCACACAGTGTGTGCATGTGCAGAAATACCGTATTCCACCCAAAGTTTGGTATGTAAAAAATGAATTTTACGAAGCACGTAAAGTCGGTAAACTGATGCCAACACTTCAGCCGTTCATATAAGAAACTTCTTAAGTAAATCATTCGTAATTCATACCGTGGATAAAAGAATCTGAATCAACAAACGTGTGATTTGAAACATATCAAACTTTCGTGAATTTACCCAGGGTGATTGAGGTTAATAGGCCAAATATTTTAAAAATCAAAAAATAATTTAATTACGATTGTATTATAGCAACTTTTCAACAATTACAAACCACTTCCTCATTTCCACATTTTCAAGAAAAAAAAAACAAACAAACTCATAGAAATAAGCCAATTTACTCCAAAATCACATCCCAGTGTATCTACTAAATTTATTTATTTATTTGATTGGTGTTTTACGCCGTACTCAAGAATATTTCACTTATATGACGGCGGCCAGCATTATGGTGGGTGGAAACCGGGCAAAGCCAGGGGGAAACTCACAACCATCCGCAGGTTGCTGACAGACCTTCCCACGTACAGCCGCGTATCTACTAAAATGCCTATAGTGAACTCACGTAGTTTAAAGGCCTTCAGCTCTGGTAAGTCAGCTGATGAACATAACTGGTAGAAGATATGGTAGTTCCTCTCATCGGGAGCCTGGAACACGACCCTGCAGGGAAGGAAAGTCCAAACAAAAATGTTAGTTTTTACTTCTAAAATACGTTTTGACTTCAAATACACACGGGGCCTCCGTGGCTCAGTTGGTTAGCCCGCTAGCGCAGCGTAATGACCCAGGAATCTCTCACCAATGCGGTCGCTGTGAGTTCAAGTTCAGCTCATGCTAGCTTCCTCTCCGGCCGTAAGTGGGAAGGTCTGCCAGCAACCTGCGGATGGTCGTGGGTTTCCCCCAGGCTCTGCCCGGTTTCCACCCACCATAATGCCGGCCGCCTTCGTATAAGTGAAATATTCTTGAGTACGGCGTAAAACACCAATCAAATAAATAAATAAATAAATCAAATACACACTTCCACTTCTTAAACAGACGAGGGTTTTAACTTTTAAAATAGGTTTGACTTCTAATGCACGCTTCCACTTCTAAAACAGACAAGGGATTTGACTTTTAATACACACTTCCACTTCTAAAACAGATGAGAGTTTTGACTTCTAAAATAGGTTTTGACTTCTAATACCCGCTTCCACTTCTAAAACAGATGAGGGTTTTGACTTCTAAAATAGGTTTTGACTTCTAATACACGCTTCCACTTCTACAACAGACGGTTGACTTCTAACATAGGTTTTGACTTCTGACACACACTTCCATTCCAAAACAGATGAGGGTTTTGACTTCTAAGATAGGTTTTCACCCATCTAGAAGATTTTCACTTCTAAAGTACTCCACCGCCACAATGAAAGTTTTGTCCTTTTCTCTCCTCACCTTGATTTCTCCAGCAGGTATGTCCTCATATTAGCAGCTATGATGTTGAGACGTTTGCTAAAGTCAATCTCGATGTATTTCCCAAAACGACTGCTATTGTCATTCCGTATCGTCTTTGCATTCCCTATAGCCTGTAACACGAAGAAAAAGAAAAAGATATAACATTTAGCGCATGAATTCTGATATTTACATCATGATGAAATAGTGCGGGAACTTGTTTTCATGTTGGAAAAAAATTATTTTCTTTACTTGTTTAACATTTTAATTGAGAATTTGTCAATTATTTTGAGTTTATATTCTTGCCATCACAGACCCAAATGGTTATGTATAGTCAAGGTGACTAGGACGGCCCCTATATTTCTTCTAATTTTTGGGACACCTGGTCCGCTCTCTTGAAGAATATTTAGTTTCTTTTTTTCTCACATAATTAGTCCATCTAACAACAAACTCATATCTTGACTTTTCCAAAAAGCTAGAAAAGAACTATACATATAACATTCTGCCTTCAACTTATATCTATCAAAAAAATGAGAAGAATTAGGGTATGTGCACGTAATCCTAAGCACACTTCTATCATATGGGCCCCGGACTTCTTGTTCCAGATCAATTTTAGGCAAGCCACACCCACTTTGGAAACATGAAACTCAAATGTCCACTTTGGCCAAACCCACATCCATCCACATGTTTGCTCCACACCCATTTTAGAAAAGCCTGGTCCACATTTCCACTTTGACCACGCCCACAAACAATCTGGCCACACCTATATATTCACTTTGACCACACCCACCTCCATGATCGGATTGGAGGCGAGGACCTTCTGCTCTACTTGAGTCTCCGCCTGCGATCCGCCCACTGTAGCAAAGTATCTCATGGCATATTTGGCTGAGACTGTCTTCCCCGCCCCGGATTCGCCACTCACGATGATAGACTGATTCCGCTCAAACCTACAAACACAGCAGACAAGAAACGCTCAAACCTACAAACACAGCAGACAAGAAACGCTCAAACCTACAAACACAGCAGACAAGAACACTCAAACCTACAAACACAGCAGACAAGAAACGCTCAAACCTACAAACACAGCAGACAAGAAACGCTCAAACCTACAAACACAGCAGACAAGAAACGCTCAAACCTACAAACACAGCAGACAAGAACACTCAAACCTACAAACAAAGCAGACAAGAAACGCTCAAACCTACAAACACAGCAGACAAGAAACGCTCAAACCTACAAACACAGCAGACAAGAAACGCTCAAACCTACAAACACAGCAGACCAGAAACGCTCAAACCTACAAACACAGCAGACAAGAAATGCTCAAACCTACAAACACAGCAGACAAGAAAAGCTCAAACCTACAAACACAGCAGACAAGAAACGCTCAAACCTACAAACACAGCAGACAAGAAACGCTCAAACCTACAAACACAGCAGACAAGAACACTCAAACATACAAACACAGCAGACAAGAAATGCTCAAACCTACAAACACAGCAGACAAGAAACGCTCAAACCTACAAACACAGCAGATCAGAAACGCTCAAACCTACAAACACAGCAGACAAGAACACTCAAACCTACAAACACAGCAGACAAGAAACGCTCAAACATACAAACACAGCAGACAAGTACACTCAAACCTACAAACACAGCAGACAAGAAATGCTCAAACCTACAAACACAGCAGACAAGAAATGCTCAAACCTATAAACACAGCCGACCAGAAATGTTCAAACCTACAAACACAGCAGACAAGAAATGCTCAAACCTACAAACACAGCAGACAAGAACACTCAAACCTACAAACACAGCAGACAAGAACACTCAAACCTACAAACACAGCAGACAAGAAACGCTCAAACCTACAAACACAGCAGACAAGAACACTCAAACCTACAAACACAGCAGACAAGAAACACTCAAACCTACAAACACAGCAGACAAGAAATGCTCAAACCTACAAACACAGCAGACAAGAACACTCAAACCTACAAACACAGCAGACAAGAACACTCAAACCTACAAACACAGCAGACAAGAAACGCTCAAACCTACAAACACAGCAGACAAGAACACTCAAACCTACAAACACAGCAGACAAGAAACGCTCAAACCTACAAACACAGCAGACAAGAAACGCTCAAACCTACAAACACAGCTGACCAGAAACGCTCAAACCTACAAACACAGCAGACAAGAAATGCTCAAACCTACAAACACAGCAGACAAGAACACTCAAACCTACAAACACAGCAGACAAGAACACTCAAACCTACAAACACAGCAGACAAGA